>NW_012314372.1:0-2135 GCF_000151885.1 Dipodomys ordii | reverse complement strand
TCACTGTGTTCTGCTGTGTACCACTCTGTGTCCCCCGCTGTGTCCCGCTGTGTACCCCGCTGTGTCCAGCTGTGTCCTCGCTGTGTCCCCCGCTGTCTCCCGCTTTGCCCCACGCTGTGTCCCGCTGTGTACCCCGCTGTGTCCAGCTATGTCCTCGCTGTGTCCCCAGCTGTCTCCTGCTTTGTCTCATGCTGTGTCCCGCTGTGACCCGCTGTGTCTTCGCTGTGTCCCCCGCTGTGTCCCACTGTGTCCCCGCTGTGTCCCCCGCTGTGTCCCGCTGTGTACCGCGCTGTGTCCCGCTATGTTCCCGCAGTGTCCCCGCTGTGTCCCGCTGTGTCCCACTGTGTCCCGTGGTGTCCCAGTTTGTCCCCCGCTGTGTCCCCCGGTGAGTCCCCGCTGTGTCCCGCTGTGTCGCCCACTGGGTCCCACTGTGTCTTCTGCTATGTCCCCGCTGTGTCCCGCTGTGTCCCACTGTGTCCTCGCTGTGTCCCACGCTGTGATCCGCTGGGTCCTCGCTGTGTCCCCCGATGTGTCCCGTTGTGTCCCCAGCTGTGTACCCCGCTGTGTTCCGCTGTGTCCCCGCTGTATTGATGCTGTGTCCCGCTGGGTCCCACTGTGTCCCCGCTGGGTCCCGCTGTGTACTGCTGTGTCCCCGCTGAGTCCCACTGTGTCCCCGCTCTGTCCCGCTGTGTCCCCGCTGTATCGACGCTGTGTCCCGTTGTGTCCCGCTGTGTCATCGCTGTGTTCCCCACTGTGTCCTGCTTTGTACCCCTCTGTGTCCCCCTCTGTGTCCCGCTGTGTCCCCCGCTGAGTCCCGCTGTGTCCCTGCTGTGTCCCCGCAGTGTACTGCTGTATACTGCTATGTCCCCTTCTGAGTCCCGCTGTGTCCCCCCTGTGTCCCGCTGTGTCCCCTGTGTCCCCCGCTGTGTCCAACTGTGTCCCGCTGTGTCCCCCCTGTGTCCCCCGCTGGGTCCCGCTCTGTGCCCCGCTGGGTCCCGCTGTGTCCACAGCTATGTCCCACGCTGTGTCCCGCTGTGTCCCGTGGTGTCCCAGTTTGTCCCCCTGTGTGTCCCCCGGTTAGTCCCCGCTGTGTCCCGCTGTTTCCCCCAGTGTGTCCTGCTGTGTCTACTGCTGTGTCCCCGCTGTGTCCCGCTGTGTCCCACGCAGTGCACCGCTGTGTCCCGCACTGTCCCCATTGTATCTCCGCTGTGTCCCGCTGGGTACCCCGCTGTGTCCAGCTTTGTCCTGGCTGTGTCTCGCTTTGTCCCACACTCTGTCCCCCACTGTATTCCGCTGTGTCCCCCGCTGTGTCCCGCTGTGTTCCCCGCTGTGTCCCGCTGTGTCCCTGCAGGGTCACCGCTGTTTCCCGCTGTGTCCCGCTGTGTTCCGTGTTGTCCCGCTCTGTCCCCCGCTGTGTCCCCCGCTGAGTTCCCTCTGTGTCCCCGCTGTGTCCTGCTGTGTCCTCGCTGTGTCCCCCGATGTCTCCCGCTCTGTTCCCCGCTATGTCTCACGCTTTGCCCCGCTGTGTCCCACTGTGTCCCGCTGTGTCCCCCACTGTGTCCCTTTGTTTCCCCAGCTGTGTACCCAGCTGTGTCCCGCTGTGTCCCTGCTGTATCCACGCTGTGTCCCGCTGGGTCCCGCTGTGATCCCCGCTGTGTCCTGCTGTGTCCCGCTGTGTCCCGCTGTGTCCGTGCTGTGACCCTCAGTGTCCCGGGGTGTCCCTGCTGTGTCCTCGCTGTGTCCCACGCTGTGTTCCGCTGGGTCCACGCTGTGTCCCCCGCTGTGTCCCGTTGTGTCCCCAGCTGTGTACCCCGCTGTGTCCCGCTGTGTCCTCGCTGTATCGACCCTGTGTCCCTCTGGGTCCCGCTGTGTCCTCGCTGTGTTCCCCGCTGTGTCCCGCTGTGTACCCCTCTGTGTCCCTCTCTGTGTCCAGCTGTGTCCCCGCTGTGTCCCGCTGTGTTCCCACTCTGTCCCCTGCTGTCCCCCGCTGTGTCCCACTGTGTCCCCCGCTTTGTCCCGATGTGTCCCTGCAGTGTCCCCGCTGTGTCCCGCAGTGTCACACTGTGTCCCGTGGTGTCCCGCTTGTCCCCCGCAGTGATCCTTGCTGTGTTCCCGCTGTGTCCCGCTGTGTACCT
>NW_012314371.1:0-2135 GCF_000151885.1 Dipodomys ordii | reverse complement strand
TCCGCTGTGTCCCCGCAGAGTCCCGCTGTGTCCTCGATGTTTCCCCTGCTGTGTCCCCTTTGTCCCCCCTGTGTCCCCCGCTGTGTCCCGCTGTGTCCCCCGCTGTGTCCCGCTGTGTCCCCCTCTGTGTCCCGCTGTGTCCCCTGCTGTGTCCCTGCTGTGTCCCGCTGTGTTCCGCTGTGTCACGCTGTGTCCTCGATGTGTCTCCCGCAGAGTCCCGCAGTGTCCTCGCTGTGTCCCTCACTGTGTCCTGCTTTGTCCACTGCTGTGTCCCGCTGTGTACCCCTCTGTGTCCCCCGCTGTGTCCCGCTGTGTCCCGCTTTGTCCCCCGCTGTGTCCCTGCTGTGCTCCGCTGTGTACCGCTGTGTCTCGCTGTGTACTGCTGTGTCCCCCGCTGAGTCCTGCTGTGTCCCCGCTGTGTCCCAATGTGTCCTCGCTGTGTCCCCCGCTGTGTCCCGCTGTGTCCCCCCTGTGTCCCCCGCTGTGTCCCGCTGGATCCCTCTGTGTCCCCTGCTGTGTACCCTGCTCTGTCCCACTGTGTCCCCCGCTGTGTCCCGCTGTGTCCCACTGTGTCCTGTTGTGTCCCGCTATGTCCCACACTGTGTCCCGTTGTGTCCCCAGCTGTGTACCCCGCTGTGTCCCGCTGTGTCCCCGCTCTATCGATGCTGTGTCCCTCGCTGTTTCCCGCTGTGTCCCCAGCTGTGTCCTGCTGTGTCCTCCCTGTGGCCCCTCTGTGTCCCGCTGTGTCCCCGGTTGTGTCACGCTGGGTCCCCTGCTGTGTCACTGCTGTGTCCCGCTGTGTTCCACTGTGTCCCGCTGTGTCCTTGCTGTGTCTCCCGCAGTGTCCCGCAGTGTCCTCGCTGTGTCCCCCGCTGTGTCCTTCTTTGTCCACTGCTGTGTCCCGCTGTGTACCCCTCTGTGTCACCCGCTCTGTCCCTGCTGTGACCCGCTGTGTCCCGCTGTGTCCCGCTGTGTACTGCTGTGTCCCCCGCTGAGTCCCACTGTGTCCCCGCTGTGTCCCAATATGTCCTCGCTGTGTCCCCTCCTGTGTCCCGCTGTGTCCCCCCTTTGGCCCCCGCTGTGTCTCACGCTTTATCCCGTCTGTGTCCCACTGTGTCCCGCTGTGTCCCGCTGTGCCCACACTGTGTCCCGTTGTGTCCACAGCTGTGTACCCTGCTGTGTCCCGCTGTGTCCCCGCTGTATCGACGCTGTGTCCCACTGGGTCATGCTGTGTCCTCCCTGTGTTCCCCGCTGTGTCCCGCTGTGTCCCCGCTGTGTGCCCGCTGTGTCCCGCTGTGTACTTCGTTGTGTCCAGCTGTGTCCTCGCTGTGTCCCCCGCTGTGTCCCACTGTGTCCTCACTGTGTCCCCTCTGTGTCCCGCTGTGTCCCCCGCTATGTCCCGCTGTGTCCAGCTGTGTCCCGCTCTGTCCCCGCTTTGTGCCCGCTGTGTCCCGCTGTGTACTCCGTTGTGTCCAGCTGTGTCACCACTGTGTCCCGCTGTGTCCCCCGCTTTGTCCTGCTGTGTCGACGCAGTGTTCCCTCTGTGTCCTGCTGTGTCACACTGTGTCCCATGGTGTCCCGCTTTTTTCCCCGCTGTTTCCCCCTCTGAGTCCCCTTTGTGTCCCCACTGTGTCCCGCTGTGTCCCGCTGTGTCCTAGCTGTGTCCCCCGCTGTGTCCCGCTGTGTCCCCGCTGGGTCACAAGCTTGTCCTACTGTGTCCCGCTGTGTCCCGCTATGTTCCCGCAATGTCCCCGCTGTGTCCTGCTGTGTCCCACTGTGTCCTCGCTGTGTCCCCCGCTGTGCCCCGTTGTGTCCCCAGCTGTGTACCCCACTCTGTCCCGCTGTGCCCCGTTGTAATGATGCTGTGTCCCGCTGGGTCCCGCTGTGTCCTAGCTGTGTCCCGCTGTGTACCCCTCTGTGTCCCCCGCTGTGTCCCGCTGTGTCTCGATGTGTACTGCTGTGTCCCCCGCTGAGTCCCGCTGTGTCCCCGCTGTGTCCAAATGTGTACTCGCTGTGTCCCCCGCTGTGTCCCGCTGTGTCCCCCTGTGTCTCCCGCTGTGTGCTGCTGTGTCCTCAATGTGTCCCCCGCTGTGTACCGCTGTGTCCTCGCTGTGTTCCCCGCTGTGTCCCGCTGT
>NW_012314370.1:0-2135 GCF_000151885.1 Dipodomys ordii | reverse complement strand
CTGTGTCCCCCCGCTGAGTCCCACTGTGTCCCCAACTGTGTCCCAATGTGTCCTCGCTCTGTCCCCCGCTGAGTACCGCTGTGTCCTTCCTGTGTCCCCCGCTGTGTCCCGCTGTGTCCCGCTGAGTCCCCCGCTGTGGACACCGCTATGTCCCGCTGTGTCCACCGCTGTGTCCCGCTCTGTCCTTGCTCTGTCCCCCACTATGTGCCGCTGTGTCCTCGCTGTGTCCCCCACTGTGTCCCGCTGTGTCCTTTTGTGTCACGCTGTTTCCCCGCTGTGTCCCTGCAGTGTCCCTCTGTGAACCCCGCTGTGTCCAACTTTGTCCCCGCTGTGTCTCGTTGTGTTCCACGCTCTGTCCCACAATGTGTCCCGCCGTGTCCTCCGCTGTGTCCCGCTGTGTCCCCCGCTGTGTCCCGCTGTGTCCCCTGCTGAGTCCCCACTGTGTCCCCGCTCTGTCCCGTTGTGTCCTCCGCTATGTCCTGCAGTGTCCCGCTGTGTCCCGCTGTGTCCTTGCTGTGACCCGCTCTGTCCCCACTGTATCGACGCTGTGTCCCGCTGTGTCCCACTGTGTCCGCGCTGTTTTCCCCCTGTGTCCCGCTGTGTACCCCTCTGTGTCCCCCGCTGTGTCCCGCTGTGTCCCCTGCTGTGACCCGCTGTATCCCGCTGTGTCCCCCACTGTGTCCCTGCTGTCTCCCCGGTGTGTCCCACTGTGCCCGGCTGTGTACTGCTGTGTCTCCCGCTGACTTCCGCTGTGTCCCAATGTGTCCTCACTGTGTCATGCTCTGTCATGCTCCGTCCCTGCTGTGTCCCGCTGTGTCCTGCTGTGTCCCCATTGTGTGCCCGCTGTGTCCCTCTGTGTACCCTGCTGTGTCCAGCTCTGTCCCCGCTGTGTCCCGCTGTGTCCCCTGTCCCCTGTTGTCCCCCGCTTTGTCCCCCGCTGTGTCCCGCTGTGTCTCGCTGTGTTACACTGTGTCCCGTGTTGTCCCGCTTGGTCCCCCGCTGTGACCTCGTTGTGTTTCCCGCTGTGTCCCTCTGTGTACCACTCTGTGTCCACAGCTGTGTCCCGCTGTGTACCCCGCTGTGTCCAGCTTTGTTCCCGCAGTGTCCCCGCTGTCTCCCGCTGTGTCCTGGCTGTGTCCACCGCTGTGTCCCGTTGTGTCTCCAGCTGTGTACCCCGCTGTGTCCCGCTGTGTCCCCGCTGTATCAAAGCTGTGTCCTGCTGGGTCCCGCTGTGTCCTCGCTGTGTTCCCCGTTGTGTCCCGCTATGTCCCCCGCTGTGTCCTCCGCTGTGTCCCTGCTGTGTCCCTGCTGTGTCCCCACTGTGTCCCGCTGTGTTTCGCTGTGTTCCGCTGTGTCCCCCGCTGTGTCCTGCTGTGTCCCTGGTGTCCCCGCTGTGTCCCTCTGTGTCCCTCGCTGTGTCCCGCTGTGTATTGCTGTGTCCCTGCTGTGACCCGCTCTGTCCCCGCTGTATTGACGCTGTGTCCCCTGTGTTTCCCGCTGTGTCCACGCTGTGTTCCCGGCCGTGTCCCGCTGTGTACCCCACTGTGTGCCCCCTGTGTCCCGCTGTGTCCCCCGCTGTGACCTGCTGTGTCCCCGCTGTGTCCTGCTGTGTCCCCTCTCTGTCCCCTGCTGTCCCCCGCTGTGTCCCCCACTGTGTCATGCTGTGTCGCACTGTGTCGCCCGCTTTGTCCCGCTGTGCCCCTGCATAGTCCCCGCTGTGTCCAACTGTGTAAAACTGTGTCCAGTGTTGTCCTGCTTTGGCCCCCGCTGTGACCTCACTGTATTTCTCTCTGTGTCCCGCTGTGTACCCTTCTGTGTCCTCCGATGTATCCCAATGTGTACCCAGCTGTGTCCAGCTGTGTCCTCACTGAGTCCCACGCTGACTCCTGATTTGTCCCACACTGTGTCCCACTGTGACCCGCTGTGTTCTCACTGAATAACCCGCTGTGTACACGCTGTGTCTCCGCTGTGTCCACTGCAGAGTCCCGCTGTGTACCCCGCTGTGTCCCGCTATGTTCCTGCAATGTCCCCGCTGTGTCCCGCTGTGTCCCACTGTGTCCCGTGGTTGTCCCAGTTAGTCCCCCGCTGTGTCCCCTGGATGAGTCCCCGCTGTGTCCCGCATGTGTCCTGCTGTG
>NW_012314369.1:0-2135 GCF_000151885.1 Dipodomys ordii | reverse complement strand
GGACACAGAGGGGGACACAGCGGTGGACAGCGGGGACACACCTGGGACAACGTGTTTGACACAGCGGGACAGAGCGGGTACACAGAGGGGGACACAGTGGGACTCAGCGGTACACAGCGGGGGACAAAGCGGGACACGATGGAACACAACGGGACACAGCGCGAAACAGCGGTGACCCTGCGGGGACACAGCGGGACACAGCGGGGGACACAGCGGGACACAGCGGGGGACACAGTGGAACACAGTGGGGACAAAGCTGGACACAGCGGGGTACACAGCGGGACAAAGCGGGGACACAGCGGGGACACAGGTGGACACAGCGTCTATACAGCGGGGACACAGCGGGACACAGCGGGGTACACAGCTGGGGACACAACGGGACACAGCGGGGGACACAGCGAGGACACAGCGGAACACAGCGTGGGACACAGCGAGGACACAGCGGGACACAGCGGGACACAGCGCAGACACAGCAGGGACACAGCAGGCACACAGCAGAGGACACAGCGGGACACAACGGGACACAGCGGGGGACACAGCAGGACACAGCGGGGACACAGAGGTGACTCAGCGGGGGCCACAGAGGGTGACAAAGCCGGACACCACGGGACACTGCGGGACACAGCGGGACACAGCGGGGGACACAGCGACAACACAGCGGGACACAGCGGAAACACAGGGGGACTCAGCAGGGTCACAGCGGGACACAGCGTGATACAGCGGGACACAGCATGACACAGCAGGGACACAGCGGGGGACACAGCGGGGGACACAGCAGGACACAACGGGACACAGCGGGGGACAAAGCAGGACACAGCGGGGGACACAGCGGGGGACAGAGCAGGATACAGCAGGACACAGCGGGACACAGCAGGACACAGCGGGGGACACAACGGGACACAGCGGGGTACACAGCTGAGGACTCAGCGGAACACAGCATGGGACACAGCGAGGACACAGCGAGACACAGCGTGACACAGCGCAGACACAGCAGGGACACAGCAGGCACACAGCAGAGGACACAGCGGGACACAACGGGACACAGCGGGGGACACAGCAGGACACAGCGGGGACACAGAGGGGACTCAGCGGGGGCCACAGAGGGTGACAAAACCGGACACCACGGGACACTGCGGGACACAGCGGGACACAGCGGGACACAGCGGGGGACATAGCGGGACACAGCGGGGGACACAGCGACAACACAGCAGGACACAGCAGGGACACAGGGGAATCAGCAGGGTCACAGCGGGACACAGCGGGACACAGCAGGACACAGCATGACACAGCAGGGACACAGCGGGGGACACAGCGGGGGACACAGCAGGACACAACGGGACACAGCGGGGGACAAAGCAGGACACAGCGGGGGACACAGTGGGGGACAGAGCGGGATACAGCGGGACACAGCGGGACACAGCTGGAAACAGTGGGGGACACAGCGGGACACAGCGGGGACAGAGCGATGACACAGCGGGACACAGCGGGGACACAGCGGGACACAGCAGGACACAGAGGAACACAGCGGGGGACACAGCGGGACACACCAGGGGATAAGCGAGAACACAGCAGGACACAGCGGGACACAGCAGGGACAGAGTGGGACACAGCGGGACAAAGCGGAACACAGCGGGGGACACAGCGGGACACAGCGGGGGACCCAGCGAGGACACAGCGGGACACAGCGGGGGACACAGCGTGGACACAGCGGGACCCAGTGGGACACAGCGTCGATACAGCGGATACACAGCATTACACACCATGGTACAGAGCTGTGGACACAACGGGACACAGTGGGGGCACAGCGGGGACAAAGCGTGAGACACAGCGGGGGACAGAGCAGGAGACAGCGGCGGACACAGCGAGGACACAGCGGGACACAGCGGGGACAAATCGTGAGACACAGCGGGGGACAGAGCGGGAGACAGCGGGGGACACAGCGAGGACACAGTGGGACACAGCGGTGACACAGCGGGGACACAGCGGTACACAGCGGGGTACACAGCTGGGGACACATTGGAGGAGACAGGGGGGACACAGCGAAACACAGCGGGGGACACAGCGAGGACACATTAGACTCAGCGGGGACACAGCGGGATTCAGCGGGGGACACAGCGCTGGACAGCGGGGAACAC
>NW_012314368.1:0-2135 GCF_000151885.1 Dipodomys ordii | reverse complement strand
GCTTCTCCTTCTGCTTCTGATTCTGCTCTTCTCCTTCTTCTGTTTCTTATGCTTCTGTTTCTTCTGCTTCTTCTTCTTCTTCTGTTTCTTCTGATTCTACTTCTGCTTCTCGTTCTTCTCCTCTTTCTGCTTCTACTTCTGCTTCTTCTGCTTCTCCTTCTTGTTCTCCTTCTGTTTCTGATTCTCTTTCTGCTTCTGCTTCTCCTTCTGCTTCTCCTTCTCCTTTTCCTTCTTCTGCTTCTCCCACTGCTTCTGCTTCTGCTTCTTTTGCTTATTCTTTTTCTTCTGCTTCTGCTTCTCCTGCTTCTGCTTCTTCTGCTTCTACTGCTTCTCCTTATGCTCCTCCTTATGCTTCTCATTATGCTTCTCCTTATGCTGATGCTTCTTCTTCTTCTTCGTCTTCTTCTTCGTCTTCTTCTTCTTCTTCTTCTTCTTCTTCTTCTTCTTCTTCTTCTTCTTCTTCTTCTTCTTCTTCTTCTTCTTCTCTTTCTTCTGCTTATGATTTTCCTGCTTCTTCTGCTTCTACTGCTTCTCTTTCTGCTTCTCATTCTGCTTCTGCTTCTCCTAATGCTTCTCCAATTGCTTCTGCTGCCCTTCTTTCTCCTTCTTCTTCTCCTACTTCTGCTTCTCCTTCTGCTTCTGCTTCTTCTGCTTCTCCTGCTTCTCCTTCTGCATCTTCTCCTCCTTCTGCTTCTTCTGCTTCTACTCCTTCTCCTCATGCTTCTCCTTCTCCTTCTCCTTCTTCTTCTTCTTCTTCTTCTTCTTCTTCTTCTTCTTCTTCTTCTTCTTCTTCTTCTTCTTCTTCTTCTTCTTCTTCTTCTTCTACTTCTTCTTCTTCTGCTACTACTTCTTCTTCTTCTTCTTCTCTTTCTTCTGCTTCTGCTTTTCCTGCTTCTTCTGCTTCCACTGCTTCTCTTTCTGCTTCTCATTCTTCTTCTGCTTCTCCTTCTGCTTCTCCGATTGCTTCTGCTGCTCTTCCTTCTCCTTCTCCTACTTCTATTTCTTCTTCTGTTTCTTCTGCTTCTCCTGCTTCTCCTTCAGCATCTCCTTCTCCTTGTGCTTGTCCTTATGCTTCTTCTTCTGCTTCTCCTTCGCTTCTCCTTCTGCTTCTTCTGCGTCTCCTTCTGATTCTCCTTCTGCTTCTGCTTCTGTTTTTCCTTCTCCTTCTCGTTTTTCTGCTTTTCCTTCTGCTTCTCCTTCTACTTCTGCTGCAACTTCTACTGCTTCTGCTTCTTCTGTTTCTTCTGCTTCTCCTTCTGCTTTTGCTTCTCCTGTTTCTGCTTCTCCTGCTTCTCGTTCTGCTTCTCTTTCTGCTTCTCTTTCTGCTTCTCCTTCTCCTTCTACTTCTTCTGCTTCTCCTTCTTCTTCTGCTTCTGCTTCTGCTTCAATTTCTCCTTCTGCTTCTCATTCTGCTTCTGCGTCTTCTGTTTCTTCTCCTTCTCCTGCTTCTGCTTCTCCTGCTTCTCCTACTTCTCGTGCTGCTTCTCCTTCTGCGACTCTTTCTGCTTCTGCTTATCCTACTCCTAACCTTCTCTTTAGCCTTCTCCTTCTGCTTTTCCTGCTGCTTCTGCTTATTCTACTATTTCTGTTTCTTCTGCTTCTGCTTCAGATTATGCTTCTTCTGTTTCTCCTTCTGCTTCAGATTCTGCTTCTACTTCTTAGGCTTCTCCTGTTTCTTCTGCTTCTGCTTCTCCTACTTCTACTGCTTCTCTTTCTCCTTCTCCTTCTGCTTCTGCTTCTCCTTCTGCTTCTGCTCTTCTCCTTCGTCTGTTTCTTTTGCTTCTGTTTCTTCTGCTTCTTCTTCTTCTGTTTCTTCTGACTCTACTTCTGCTTCTCCTTCTTCTCCTCTTTCTGCATCTACTTCTGCTTCTTCTGAATCTCCTGTTTTTCCTTCTTGTTCTCCTTCTGTTTCTGCTACTCTTTCTGCTTCTGCTTCTCCTTCTGCTGCTCCTTCTCCTTCTTCTGCTTCTCCCACTGCTTCTGCTTCTTTTGCTAATTCTTTTCTTCTGTTTCTGCTTCTCCTGCTTCTGCTTACTTCTGCTCTACTGCTTTTTCTTTATGCTTCTCCTTAATGCTTCACCTAGCTGATGCTTCTTCTTCTTCCGGTCTACATCTTCTTCTTCTTCTCTTCTTCT
>NW_012314367.1:0-2135 GCF_000151885.1 Dipodomys ordii | reverse complement strand
AAGGAGAAGCAGAAGGAGAAGAAGATGCAGAAGGAGAAGCAGGAGAAGCAGAAGAAGCAGAAGTAGAAGCAGAAGTAGGAGAAAGAGAAGGAGAAGGAAGGGCAGCAGAAGCAATAGGAGAAGCAGAAGGAGAAGCAGAAGCAGAATGAGAAGCAGAAAGAGAAGCAGTAGAAGCAGAAGAAGCAGGAAAAGCAGAAGCAGACGAAAGAGAAGAAGATGAAGAAGAAGAAGAAGACGAAGAAGAAGATGAAGAAGAAGAAGCAGCATAAGGAGAAGCGTAAGGAGAAGCAGTAGAAGCAGAAGAAGCAGAATCAGGAGAAGCAGAAGCGGAAGAAAAAGAATAAGCAAAAGAAGCAGAAGAAGAAGCAGTGGGAGAAGCAGAAGAAGGAGAAGGAGCAGCAGAAGGAGAAGAAGAAACAGAAAGAGAAGCAGAAACAGAAGGAGAACAAGAAGGAGAAGCAGGAGAATCAGAAGAAGCAGAAGTAGAAGCAGAAAGAGGAGAAGAAGGAGAAGCAGAATTAGAATCAGAAAAAGCAGAACAAGAAGAAGCAGAAGAAACAGAAGCAAAAGAAACAGAAGAAGGAGAAGAGCAGAAGCAGAAGCAGAAGGAGAAGCAGAAGGAGAAGCAGAAAGAGAAGCAGGAGAAGTAGAAGAAGCAGAAGCAGAAGAAACAGGAGAAGCCGAAGAAGCAGAAGCAGAATCTGAAGCAGGAGAAACAGAAGAAGCATAATCTGAAGAAGAAGCAGAAGAAACAGAAATAGTACAATAAGCAGAAGCAGAAGCAGCAGGAAAAGCAGAAGAAGAAGAAGGAGAAGGCGAAAGAGAAGGATTAGGAGTAGGAGACGCAAAAGGATAAGCAGAAGCAGAAAGAGACGCAGAAGGAGAAGCAGCACGAGAAGTAGGAGAAGCAGGAGAAGCAGAAGAAGCAGAATCTGGAGAAGAAGATGGAGAAACAGAAGGAGAAGCAGAAGCAGAAAGAGAAGCAAAAGCAGAAGGAGAAGCAGAAGGAGAAGCAGAAGAAGCAGAGGCAGTAGCAGAAAACGCAGAAGATGCCGAAGCAGAAGGAGAAGCACAAGGAAAAGCAGAAGAGCGAGAAGGAAAAGGAGAAACAGAAGGAGAAGCAGAAAGAGAAGCAGAAGAAGGAGCAGGAGACGGAAAAGCAGCAGGAGAAGCAGAAAGAGCAGCAGAAGGAAAAGCAGGAGATACAGAAACAGGAGAAGCAGAAGTAGAAGAATCAGGAGAAGGACAAGAAGCAGAAGGAGAAGCAGAAACAGAAGGAGAAGCAGAAAGAGAAGGAGGGGAAGCAGAAGAAGCAGAAGCAGGAGAAGCAGAAGCATAAGAATCCGAAGAAGCAGAAGCAGAACCTGAAGCAGAAGGAGAAGCAGGAGAAGCAGAAGAAGCAGAATCTGGAGAAGCAGAATGACAAGCTGAAGGAGAAGCAGAAGCAGAAAGAGAATCAAAAGCAGAAGGAGAAGCAGAAGAAACAGAAGACGTAGAAGCAGTAGCAGTTGTAGCTGAAGCAGAAGGAGAAGCCGAAGGAAAAGCAGAAGAACATGAAGGAGAAGGAGAAACAAGGAGAAGCAGAAGGCGTAGCATATCGTGAAGCAGGTTAAGCCGTCGCCGCAGCCGTAGTTGTAAAGTTCGTTTTTCAACATAATGTCTTGTACATCTCATTGTTGCAATGGGTCTACCTGTATTCCTATTTAAACAATGTTTTTTCCCTTCCCCTCCCAAAATTATACCAACATCAAATGTAGTCAAAATAGAGGTTATGCCATGGGGGAGGGACTTACAAAGCAACAAAGAAATGCATCATAAATACGTTAGAAACAATAGCAAGAAAGGAAAACAAATTGAGTGATTATATTGGGATTCATTTTGCCTAACATCAACATATCTGACCGTTTCTGCTTGTCTCAGACATATACTAGTTATTGCAAATAAGGGAAGCCATGGAAGTATGTTTCATTGGGTATGGCTTACGTCACTTAAAATATTTTTTCCAAGTCTCCATTTCCTAACAAATGGGGCAAAGTAATTCTTTCTGATAGAGGCATAGGATTCCATTATGAATATATGCCACATTGTCGTGATCCATTCATCTGATGAGGGGCATCTGGGTTGCAGGACAGAAT
>NW_012314366.1:0-2135 GCF_000151885.1 Dipodomys ordii | reverse complement strand
GACACAGCGGTGACACAGCAGTGGACACAGCGGGACACAGCGGGGGAAACAGTGGGGGACACAGTGGGACACAGTGGGACACAGCGGGGGACACATGGGGAATACAGCGGGACACAGCGGGGACACAGCGGGACTCAGCGGGGGACACAGCAGTATACAGCAGGACACAGCGGGGACACAGCAGGGACACAGCGGGGGACACAGCGGGACACAGAGGGGGACACAGAGGGGTACACAGCGGGACACAGCTGGGAACACAGCGGGTCACAGCGGGACACAGCGGGAACACAGCTGGACACAGCGGGGTATACAGTGGGACACAGGGGGCACACAGTGGGGACACAGCGGGGGACACAGCGGGACACAGCGGGTCACAGTGGGGGACACAGCGGGGGACACAGCGGGGGACAGCAGAGGACAGAGAGGGGACACAGCGGCGACACAGAGGGGACGCAGCTGGGGACACAGCGTGGGACAAAATGGGACACCACGGGACACAGTGTTAGACAGCGGGACACAACGGGGACACTGCGGGACACAGCAAGATAAAGCGGGGGACACAGCGGGACACAGCGGGGGACAGCGGGGGACACAGCGGGACACAGTGGGCTACCCAGTGAGCTACCCAGTGAGGTCACAGCAGGACACAACAGGGGACACAGCGAGGACACAGCGGGGGACACAGCGGGACACAGTGGGGAACACAGCGAGGACACAGAGGGACACAACGGGACACAGCGTCGATACAGCGGGGAGGCAGCGTTACATAGCGTGCTACACACTGTGGACACAACGGGACACAGTGGGGGCACAGCAGGACACAGCGGGACACAGTGGGACACAGCGGGGAGACAGCAGGGACACAGTGGGGGACACAGCGGGACACAGCGGGTCACAGAGGGGAACACAGCGGGACACAGCAGGGGACACAGCGAGGACACAGCGGGTCACAGCGGGACACAGTGTGCGACAAAGCAGGAGACAGCGAGGGACAAAGAGAGGACCCAGCTGGACACAGCGGGGTACACAGCGGGACACAGCAGGGGACACAGAAGGGTACACAGCGAGACAAAGCGAGAAACGCAGCGAGGTCACATCGGGGGCCAAAGCGGGACACCACGGGACACAGTGTGACACAGTGTGACACAGCGGGGACACTGCAGGGGCACAGCGGGACAAAGCGGGTGATACAGCGGGACACAGCGGGACACAGCGGGAGACACAGCGCGGGACAGCAGGGGACAGAGAGGGGACACAGCGGGAGACACAAAGGGGGACAGCAGGGGACAGAGAGGGGACACAGCAGGACACAGCGGGAACACAGCTGGACAGAGCGGGGTACACAGCGGGACACAGGGGGCACACAGTGGGGACACAGCGGGGGACAAAGCGGGACACAGCTGGTCACAGCGGGGGACACAGCGGGACACAGCGGGTCAGAGCGGGGGACACAGCGGGACACAGCGGGGGACACAGAGGGGTACACAGCGGGACACAGCCGGGAACACAGCGTGGACACAGCAGGACACAGCGGGACACAGCGGTACACAGCGGGACACAGCGGGGGACACAGTGGGACACAACGGGGACACAGCAGGACACAGCGGGACACAGCGGGGGACACAGCGGTACACAGCTTGGGACACAGCGAGGACAAAGCGGGACACAGCAGGACACAGCGGGGACACAGCAGGGACACAGCAGGACACAGCGGGGGACACAGCGGGGGACACAGCGGGACACAACGGGGAACACATCGATGACACAGCGGGACCCAGCAGGACACAGCGTCGATACAGAGGGGACACAGCGGGACACAGCGGGGTACACAGCTGAGGACACAACGGGACACATTGGTGGACACAGCGAGGCCACAGCGGGACACAGCGGGGACACTGCGGGAACATAGCGGGACACAGCGGGTACAGAGCGGGACACAGCGGGGTCACAGAGTGGTACACAGCGGGACACAAACAAAGCGAGGTCACAGCGGGGGACAAAGCGGGACAACACGGAACACAGGGTGACACAGCGGGACACAGCGGGACACAGCGGGGACACAGCGGGGAACAGCAGAGGACAAAGAGGGGACACAGCGGGACACAGCGGGTACACAGCTGGATACAGCGGGGTAC
>NW_012314365.1:0-2135 GCF_000151885.1 Dipodomys ordii | reverse complement strand
CACCTTGTGCATCTCCTTCTGCTTGTGCTTTTCCCTATGCTTCTGCTTCTCCTTCTCCTTCTTTTGCTTCTCCTTTTGCTTCTGCTTCTTCTGCTTTTCCTGCTTCTCCTTCTGCTTCTGCTTCTTCTGCTTCTCCTTCTGCATCTTCTTCTGCTTCTGCTTCTCCTTCTCCTTCTTCTACTTCTCCTTCTGATTCTCCTTTTGCTTCTTCTTCGTCTGCTTTACCTGCGTCTCTTTCTGCTTCTCCTTCTGTTTCTCCTTCTGTTTCTCCTTCTCCTTCTTGTTCTTCTGCTTTTCCTTCTGCTTCTGCTACAACTGCTTCTGCTTCTACTTCTTCTGTTTCTTCTGCTTCTCCTTCTGCTTTTGATTCTCTTTCTGCTTCTGCTTCTCGTTCTGCTTCTTATTCTGCTTCTTCAGATTCTGCTTCTTCTGCTTCTCCTGCTTCTCCTTCTGCTTCAGGTTCTCCTTCTGCTTCTTCACATTCTTATGCTTCTGCTTCTCCTGCTTCTGCTTCTTCTGCTTTCCCTCCTTCTCTTCCTGCTTCTCCTTCTGTTTCTGCTTCTCCTTCTGCTTCTGCTTCTTGTCCTTCTTGTGTTTCTTCTGCTTATGCTTCTCAAGTTTCTGCATCTCCTGCTTCTCCTTCTGCTGCTCTTTCTGCTTCTCCTGCTGCTTTTCCTTCTCCTGCTCCTTCTTCTGCTTCTCTTTCTGCTTCTCCTTCTGTTTCTCCTACTCCTTCTCCTTCTCGTTCTTCTGCTTTTCCTTCTGCTTCTCCTTCTGCTTCTGCATCTTCTGCTTCTTCTGCTACTACCTCTGCTTCTTCTGTTTCTTCTGCTTCCCCTTCTGCTTCTCCTTCTGCTTTTGCTTCTCTTTCTGCTTCTGCTTCTCCTTCTGCTTCTCAGATTCTGCTTCTTCTGCTTCTCCTTCTGCTTCAGTTCTGCTTCTGCTTCTTCTGCTTCTTCTGCTTCTGCTTCTCCTGCTGCTGCTTCTTCTGCTTCTCTGCTTCTCTTTCTGCTTTTCATTCTGTTTTTGCTTCTCATCTGCTTCTTCTCCTTCCTATGTTTCTTCTGCTTCTGCTTCTCCTGCTTCTGCTTCTCCTACTTCTCGTTGTGCTTCTCTTTCTGCTTCTCCTTCTCCTTCTTCTGCTTCTCATTCTGCTTCTGCTTCTCCTTCTGCTTCTGCTTCTGCTTCAATTTCTCCTTCTGCTTCTCATTCTGCTTCTGCGTCTTCTGTTTCTTCTGCTTCTCCTGCTTCTGCTTCTCCTGCTTCTCCTACTTCTCGTGCTGCTTCTCCTTCTGCGTCTCTTTCTGCTTCTGCTTATCCTTTTGCTTCTCCTACTCCTAATCCTTCTCTTTCGCCTTCTCCTTCTTCTTCTTCTGCTTCTCCTGCTTCTCCTTCTGCATCTTCTTCTGCTTCTACTTCTCCTTCTGCTGCTTCTTCTGCTTCTGCTTCTCCTTCTTCTGCTTCTCCCTCTGATTTTGCTTCTTATGCTTATTCTTTTTCTTCTGCTTCTGCTTCTCCTGCTTCTGCTTCTTCTGCTTCTACTGCTTCTCCTTCTCCTTCTCCTTCTCCTTCTTCTTCTTCTTCTTCTTCTTCTTCTTCTTCTTCTTCTTCTTCTTCTTCTTCTTCTTCTTCTTCTTCTTCTTCTTCTTCTTCTTCTTCTTCTTCTTGTTTTTCTCTTTCTGCTGCTTCTGCTTTTCCTGCTTCTTCTTCTTCTACTGCTTCTTTTTCTGCTTCTCATTCTGCTTCTGCTTCTCCTTCTGCTTCTCCTATTGCTTCTGCGGCTCTTCCTTCTCCTTCTCCTACTTCTCCTTCTCCTTCTGCTTCTTCTGCTTCTCCTGCTTCTCCTTCTGCATCTTCTTCTGCTTCTCCTTCTGCTGCTTCTTCTGCTTCTGTTTCTCCTTCTGCTTCTCCTTCTGCTTCTTCTGCTTCTCCTTCTGCTTCTCCTTCTGTTTCTCCTTCTGTTTCTCCTTCTCCTTCTCGTTCTTCTGCTTTTACTTTTGCTTCTCCTCTGCTTCTGCTGCAACTGATACTGCTTCTGCTTCTTCTGTTTCTTCCGCTTCTACTTCTCCTTTAGATTCTCTTTCTGCTTCTGCATAAAACTTCAGCTTCTCATTCTGCTTCTCCCGATTCTGCCT
>NW_012314364.1:0-2135 GCF_000151885.1 Dipodomys ordii | reverse complement strand
CACAGCCGGGGACACAGGGAGGACACAGCTGGACACTGAATGAGACAGAGCGAGGACACAGCCGGACACAGCGAAACACAGCGTGACACAGTGGGGACACAGCAGGGGACACAGCGGACACAGCGGGGGACACAGAGGGACAATGCGGAGTACACAGCAGGGACAAAGCGGGACACAGCGGGGGACACAGCGAGGACACAGCGGGACACAGCGGTGACACAGCGGGACACAGCTGGGGACACTGCGGGACACAGTGGGACACAGCGGGGACACAGCAAGGACACAGCGGGGGACACAGCGGGACACAGACAGACACAGCCGGGGACACAGCTGGACACAGCGAGAGACACAGCGGGGGACACAGCGGGACACAGCGGGGAACAAAGAGAGGACACAGCGGGACCCAGCGGGACACAGCGTCGATAGAGCGGGGACACAGCGGGACACAGAGGTGACTCAAGGGGACTCAGCGGGGGACACTGCGGGACCCAGCAGGGACACAGCAAGGACACAGCGGGGGACACAGCGGGACACAGTGGGACACAGCGGGGGACACAGCGAGTGACACAGCGGGGGACACAGCGGGACACAGGGGGGAACACAGAGAGAGACACAGCAGGACAAGCGGGACACAGGGTCGACACAGCGTCGATACAGCGGGGACACCGCGGGGTACACAGCTGTTGACACAACGGGACACAGTGGGGGACACAGCGGGACACAGCGGGACACAGCGGGGACAGCAGGGACAAAACGGGAGACACAGAGGGGAACAGAGCAGGACACAGCGGGGGACACAGAGAGGACACAGTGGGGACACAGCGAGACTCAGCCAGGGACAAAGCGGGGGAAAAAGCGGGACACCACGGGACACAGTGGGACACAGCGGGACACAGCGGGGTCACTCCGGGACACAGTGGGGGACAAAGCAGGACACAGCAGGACACAGCGTGGACGCAGCGGGACACAGCGGGACACAGCGGGACACGGCGGGGGACACAGCGGGACACAGAGCGGGACATAGCGAGGACACAGCGGGTCACAGCGGAACACAGCGGGGGACACAGCGAGGACACAGTGGGGGACACAGTGGGGGAAACAGCTGGACACAGCGGGGAACACAGCGAGGAAACAGCGGCACCCAGCGGGACACAGCGTAGATACAGCGGAGACACAGCGTTACACAGCATGGTACAAAGCTGTGGACACAACGGGACACAGTGGGGGCACAGCGGGACACAGCGGGACACAGTGGGACACAGCGGGGACAAAGCGTGAGACACAGCAGGGGACATAGCTGGAGACAGCGGGGGACACAGCGGATACACAGCGAGGACACAGCGGGACAGAGCGGGACACTGCAGGGCACAGCGGGGGACACAGAGGGACAAAGCAGGGGACACAGCGAGGACACAACGGAACACAGAGTGGGACACAGTGAGGACACAGCAAGACAAAGCGGGGACACAGGGGCGACTCACCGGGGAACACAGCGGGGGACAAAGCGGGACACCACAGAACACAGTGGTAAACAGCGGGACACAGCGGGGAAACTGCGGGGCCACAGGGGGACAAAGCGTGGGACACATAGGGACACAGCAGGGGACACAGCGGGAGACACAGCGGGACACAGTGGGACACAGCGGGGCACACAGGGGGGACACAGCGGGACCCAGCGGGGAACACAGCGAGGACACAGCGGGACCCAGCGGTACACAGCGTCGATACAGCGGGGACACAGCGTTACACAGCGTGGTACACAGCTGTGAACACAACGGGACACAGTGGGGGCACAGCGGGACACAGCGGGACACATTGGGACACAGCGGGGACAAAGCTTGAGACACAGCGGGGTACAGAGCAGGAGACAGCGGGGGACACAGCGAGGACACAGCGCTGACACTGCAGGGGACACAGCGGGGGACACAGCGGGGGACACAGCCGGACACTGCGGGACACAGCGGGGGAAACAGGGGGGACCCAGCGGGACCCAGCGCGGGACACAGCGTGGACACATTGGGACACAGCGGGGACACAGCGGGACACAGTGGGGGACACAGCAGTACACAGCGGGACACAGCGGGTCACAGCAAAAGGACACAGAGGGGTACATAGCGGGACACAGTGGGAACACA
>NW_012314363.1:0-2135 GCF_000151885.1 Dipodomys ordii | reverse complement strand
CTCAGCGGGGACACAGCAGGACACAGAGGGACACAGCGGGGGACACAGCAGGAAACAGAGGTGGACACAGAGGGGTACACAGCGGGACACAGCAGGGAACACAGCGAGGACACAGCGGGACACAGTGGGACACAGCATCGATACAGCGGGGACACAGTGGGACCCAGCGGGGTACACAGCGGGACACAGCGGGGGACACAGTGGAACACAGTGGAGGACAGAGCGTGAGACACAGCGAGACACAGCGGGGACAAAGCTGGACACAGCGGGGTACACAGCGGGACACAGCGGGGGACAAGGCAGGACACAGCGGGGGACACAGCGTGGACACAGCGGGACACAGCGGGGGACACAGCGAAGACACAGCGGGACACAGCGGGGACACAGTGGGGACACAAAGGGACACAGTGGGGGACACAGCGGGACACAGCGGGGACACAGCGGGGACTCTGGTGGGGACACAGCGGGGGACAAAGCGGGACACCAAGGGACACAGTGTGACACAGTGGGACACAACGGGGTACACAGCTGGGGACACAACGGGAAAGAGTGGGGGACACAGCGGGACACATCGGGGACAAAGCGGGGGACATAGCGGGGGACAGAGCAGGACACCACGGAACACAGCGGGACACAGCGGGAAACAGCGGTGACCCTGCAGGGACACAGCGGGACACAGCGGGTCCCAGCAAGGACACAGGGGGACACAGCGGGGGACACAGCAGGACACAACGGGACACAGCGGGGGACACAGCGAGACACAGCGGGACACAGCGGGGGACACAGCTGAGGACACAGCGGGACACAACAGGGATCACAGCGAGGACACAGCGGGACCTAGCGGGACACAGCATCGATACAGCTGGGACAAAGCAGGACACAGCGGGGTACACATCTGGGGACACAACGGGACACAGCAGGGGACACAGCGAGGACACAGCAGAACACAGCGTGGGACAAAGCGAGGACACAGCGGGACACAGCGGGACACAGCGGGGGACACAGAGGACACAATGGGGACAGAGCGGGGACACAGCAAGGACACAGCGGGGGACACAGCGGGACACAACGGGACACAGCGGGGGACACAGCAGGACACAGCGGGGGACACAGCGGGGGACACAGCGGGACACAACGGGAAACACAGCGAGGACCCAGCGGAACCCAGTGGGACAGCGTCGATACAGCGGGGACACAGCGGGACACAGCGAGTTACACAGCTGGGGACACAAAGGGACACATCGGGGGCCACAGCGAGAACACAGCAGAACACAGCGTGGGACACAGCGAGGACACAACGGGACACAGCAGGACACAGCAGGGACACAGCAGTAGACACAGCGGGACACAACGGGGGACACAGCGGGACACAGCGGGAGAAACACAGCGAGGACACAGCGGGACACAGGGGGGACACAGCGGGACACAGCGGGGGACACAGCGAGGAGACAGCGGGGGACACAGCGAGGACACAGCAGGACACAGCGGGACACAGCCGGGGCCACAGCGGGACACAGTGGGGGACACTGCGAGCACACAGCGGGACACAGCGGGGGACACAGCGAGGAAACAGCGGGACATAGCGAGACACAGCGGGACACAGCGGGGACACAGTGGGACTCAGCGGGGGACACAGCAGTACACAGTGGGACACAGCGGGACACAGCGGGACACACCGGGGGACACAGCGGGACACAGAGGGGGACACAGAGGGGTAAACAGTGGGACACAGCGAGGACACAGCGGGGACACATTGGGACACAGCGGGTTACACAGCTGGGGACACAAAGGGACACATCGGGGGACACAGCGAGGATACAGTGGAACACAGCGTGGGACACAGCGAGGACACAGCGGGACACAGCGGGACACAGCTGGACACAGCAGGAACAAAGCAGTAGACACAGCGGGACACAGCGGTGGACACAGCGGGACACAGCGGGGACACAGTGGGACTCAGCGGGGGACACAGCAGTACACAGCGGGACACAGCGGGGCACAGCGGAACAAAGCACGACAAGCAGCGACACAGCACGACACAGCGGGGTACACAGCTGGGGACACAAAGGGACACATCGGGGGACACATTGAGGACACAGTGAACACAGCAGGACACAGCAGTAGACACAGCGGGA
>NW_012314362.1:0-2135 GCF_000151885.1 Dipodomys ordii | reverse complement strand
AGCGGGGGACACAGCGGGGGACACTGCGGGACACAGTGTGGGACAGAGCGTGGGACACAGCGAGACACAGCGGGTACAAAGCTGGACACAGCGGGGTACACAGAGGGACACAGCAGGGAAACAGCGAGGACACAGCGGCACACAGTGGGGGACACAGCAAGGACAGAGCGGGACACAGCGGGGGGACAAAGCGGGACATAGCGGGGGACACAGCGGGGACACAGCGGGACACAGCATGGGACACAGGAAGGACACAGAGGTACACAGCGGGGGACAGAGCGAGGACACATTGGGACACAGCGGGACTCAGCGGGGGACACAGCAGTACACAGCGGGACACAGCGGGACACATAGGGGAAAGAGCATGGACACAGCGGGGGACACAGCGAGACACAGCGGGGGACACAGAGGGGTACACAGCGGGACACAGCGGGGAAAAAAGCGAGGCCACAGTGGAACACAGCGTGGGACACAGTGAGGACACAGCGGGACACAACGGGACACAGTGGGGACAAAGCAGTAGACACAGCGGGACACAATGGCGGACACAGCGGGACACAGCGGGGGACACAGGGAGGACCCAGCGGGACCCAGCGGGACCCAGCCTCGATACAGCGGGGACACAGCGGGACACAGCGAGGTACACAGCTGGGGACACAACAGGACACAGCGGGGGACACAGCGAGGACACAGCGGGACACAGCGGGACACAGCGGGACACTGCGGGAACATAGCGAGACACAGCGGGGTACAGAGCGGTACACAGCGGAACACAGCTGGGGACATAGCAGGAACACAGCGGGACACAGCGGGGACACTGCACGGACACAGCGGTACAAAGCGGGGGACACAGCGGGGACTCAGAGGGGGACACAGCGGGGGACAAAGCGGGACACCACGGAACACAGCGGGTCACAGCGGGAAACAGCGGTGACCCTGCGGGGACACAGCGGGACTCAGTGGGGGACACAGCGAGACACAGCGGTGGACACAGGGGGACACAGCGGGACACAGCAGGGACAGAGCGGGACACAGCGGGACACAGCGGGGACACTGCGGGAACATAGCGGGACACAGCTGGGAACACAGCGGGTCACAGCGGGACACAGCGGGAACACAGCTGGACACAGCGGGGTACACAGTGGGACACAGGGGGCACACAGTGGGGACACAGCGGGGGACACAGCGGGACACAGCGGGTCACAGCGGGGGACACAGCGGGGGACACAGCGGGGGACAGCAGAGGACAGAGAGGGGACACAGCGGACACAGCGGGGTACACAGAGGGACACAGCGGGCACACAGTGGGGACACAGCGGGACAAAGCAGGACACAGCGGGGACAGAGCAGGACAGAGCGTGACACAGCGAGGACACATTGGGACACAGCGGGACACAGAGGAACTCAGCGGGAGACACAGCAGTACACAGCGGGAAACAGTGTGACACACCGGGAAGACAGCAGGGACACAGTGGGGGACACAGCGGGACACAGCGGGTCACAGCGGGGGACACAGCGGGACACATCGGGGGACACAGCGAGGACACAGCAGGTCACAGCGGGACACAGCGTGGGACAAAGCAGGAGACAGCGAGGGACAAAGCGAGGACCCAGCTGGACACAGCAGGGTACACAGGGGGACACAGCGAGAAACACAGCGAGGTCACAGCGAAGGCCAAAGCGGGACAACACGAGACACAGTGTGACACAGTGTGACACAGCGGGGACACTGCAGGGGCACAGCGGGACAAAGCGGGCGACACAGCGGGACACAGCGGGACACAGCGGGAGACACAGCGGGGGACAGCAGGGGACAGAGAGGGGACACAGCGGGAGACACAGAGGGGGACAGCAAGGGACAGAGAGGGGACACAGCGGGACACAGCGGGAACACAGCTGGACACAGTGGGGTACACAGCGGGACACAGGGGGCACACAGTGGGGACACAGCGGGGGACAAAGCGGGACACAGCGGGTCACAGCGGGGGACACAGCGGGAAACAGCGGGGGACACAGAGGGGTACACAGCGGGACACAGCGGGACACAGAGGGGAAACAGCATGGACACAGAGGGGGACACAGCATGACACAGTGGGGGACACAGAGGGGTACACAGCCGGACACAGCGGGGAATG
>NW_012314361.1:0-2135 GCF_000151885.1 Dipodomys ordii | reverse complement strand
TCCCGCTGTGTCCCCGCAAGGTTCACCGCTGTTTCATGCTGTGTCCTGCTGTGTTCCGTGGTGTCCCGCTTTGTCCCCCGCTGTGTCCTGCTGTGTCCACTGCTGGGTCCCCGCTGTGTCCCGCTGTGTCTCGCTGTGTCCCGCTGTGTCCTCGCTTTGTCCCATGCTGTGTTAAGCTGTGTCCTCCCTGTGTCCCCCGCTGTGTCCTGCTGTGTCCACTGCTGGGTCCCCGCTGTGTCACGCTGTGTCTCGCTGTGTCCCGCTGTGTCCTCGCTTTGTCCCATGCTGTGTCACGCTGTGTCCTCCCTGTGTCCCCCGCTGTGTCCCGCTGTGTCCCCCGCTGTGCCCCGCAGTGTCCCGCTGTGTCCCGCTGTGTCCCGCTGGGTCCCTCGCTGTGTCCCGCTGTGTCCCCCGCTCTGCCCCGCAGTGTCCCGATGTGTCCCGCTCTGTCCCCCACTGTGTCCCCCGCTGAGTCCTCTATGTGTCGCCGCTGTGTCCCGCTGTGTCCTCGCTGTGTCCCCTGCTGTCTCCCGCTTTGTCCTCGCTGTTTCCCACGCTGTGTTCTGCTGTGTCCTCGCTGTGTCCCCCGCTGTGTCCCGTTGTGTCCCCAGCTGTGTACCCCACTGTGTCCCGCTGTGTCCCCGCTGTATCGACGTTGTGTCCCGCTGGGTCCCGCTGTGTCCTCCCTGTGTTCCCCACTGTGTCCCGCTATGTACCACTCTGTGTCCCTCGCTGTGACCCGCTGTGTCCCGCTGTGTTTCCTCTGTGTCCCCCGCTGTGTCCCGCTGTGTCCCCGCTGTGTCTCAATGTGTCCACGCTGTGCCCGCACTGGGTCCCGCTGGGTCCCCCCTGTTTCCCCTGCTGTGTCCCCCGCAGTGTCAGCGCTGTGTCCCGCTGTGTCCTTGCTGTGTCCCCCGCTGTCTCCTGCTCTATACCCCGCTGTGTCTCAAGCTTTGTCCCCGCTGTGTCCCACTGTGTCCCGCTGTGTCCCGCTGTGCCCCCACTGTGTCCCGTTGTGTTCACAGCTGTGTACCACGCTGTGTAACGCTGTGTCCCCACTGTATCAACACTGTGTACCGCTGGGTCCCGCTGTGTCCTCGCTGTGTTCCCCGCTGGGTCCCGCTGGGTCCCCCCTGTGTGCCCCGCTATGTCCCACTGTGTCCCGCTGTGTCCCCCGCTGTGTCCCCCGCTGTGTCCCTATGTGTCCCACGCTTTGTCCCCCTGTGTCCCCGCAGTTTCCCCGCTGTGTCCCGCTGTTTCCCACTGTGTTGTGTGGTGTCCCGCTTTGTCCCCCGCTGTGTCCCCCGGTGAGTCGCCGCTGTGTCCCCGCTTTGTCCCGCTGAGTCCTCCATGTGTCCCCCGCTGTGCCCCGCTGTGTCCGGCTGTGTCCCCCGCTGTGTCCCCTGCTGTGTCCCCGCAGTGTCAGCGCTGTGTCCCGCTGTGTCCTCGCTGTGTCCCCCGCTGACTCCCGCTGTGTCCCCCGCTGGGTCCCGCTGTGTCCCCCGCTGTGCCCTGCAGTGTCCCGCTCTGTCCAGCTGTGTCCTCGCTGTGTCCCCCGCTGTGTCCCCCGCTGTCTCCAGCTCTGTCCCCTGCTGTGTCTCACGCTTTGTCCCCGCTGTGTCCCACTGCGTCCTGCTGTGTCCCCTGCTGTGTCCTTGCTGTGTCCCCGCTGTGTCCCGCTAGGTCCCGCAGTGTCCCCAGCTGAGTCCCGTTGTGTCACCGCTGTGTCCCGTTGTGTCCCCGCTCTATCGACGCTGTGTCCCGCTGGGTCCCGGTGTGTCCTCTCTTTGTTCCCCGCTTTGTCCCGCTGTGTCCCCTGCTGTGTCTCTCGCTGTGTCCCGCTGTGTCCCCGGCTGTGTCCGGCTGTGTCCCGCTGTGTCCCCCGCTGTGTCTCTCGCTGTGTGCCGCTGTGTCCCCGGCTGTGTCCGGCTGTGTCCCGCTGTGTCCCCCGCTGTGTCCTTGCTGTGTCCCCGCTGTGTCCCGCTAAGTCCCGCAGTGTCCCCAGCTGTGTCCCGCTGTGTCACCGCAGTGTTCCGCTGTGTCCTCGCTGTGTCCCCCGCTGTGTCCCGCTGTGTCCTACTGTGTCCGTGGTGTCCCGCTTTTTCCCCTCTATGTCCCCTGCTGAGTCCCCTCTG
>NW_012314360.1:0-2135 GCF_000151885.1 Dipodomys ordii | reverse complement strand
AAGCAGGAGAAGCAGAAACAGAAGAAACAGAAGGAGAAGAGCAGAAGCAGAAGGAGAAGCAGAAGGAGAAGCAGAAGAAGCAGAAGCTGAAGCAGAAGAAGAAGAAACAGAAAAAGCAGAAGAAGCAGAAAAAGAAGCAGCAGGAGAAGCAGAAGGAGAAGAAGGAGAAGGAGAAAGAGAAGGATTAGGAGTAGGAGAAACAGAAGGATAAGCAGAAGCAGAAAGAGAAGCAGAAGGACAAGCAGGAGAAGCAGAAGAAGCAGAAGCAGGAGAAGCAGAAGAAGCAGAAGCAGGAGAAGCAGAAGCAGAATGAAAAGCAGAAGAAGGAGAAATTGAAACAGAAGAAGATGCAGAAGGAGAAGCAGAAGCAGAAGTAGAAGCAGAAGAAGGAGAAGCAGAAGGAGAAGCATAAAGACAAACAGAAGGAGAAGCAGAAGAACAGAAGCAGGAGAAGCAGAATCAAAAGAAATAGAAGAAGGATAAAAAGCAGAAGCAGAAAGAGAAGCAGAAACAGAAGGAGAAGCAGAAATAGAAGCTTAAGAAGCAGAAGCAGAACTGAAGCAGAAGGAGAAGCAGGAGAAGCAGAAGAAGCAGAATCTGGAGAAGAAGAAGGAGAACCAGAAGGAGAAGCAGAAGCAGAAAGAGAAGCAAAAGCAGAAGGAGAAGCAGAAAGAGAAGCAGAAGAAAGAGAAGAAGCAGAAACAGAAGCAGTAGCAGAAGAAGCTGAAGATGCAGAAGCAGATAGAGAAGCAGAAGGAATAGCAGAATAACGACAAGGAGAAACAGAAGGAGAAGAAGAATGAGAAGCAGAAGGAGAAGCAAGAAAAACAGAAGAAGCAGAAACAGACGGAGAAGCAGAATAAGGAGAAGCAGAAGCAGAAGAAGAAGCAGAAGGAAAAGCACAAGCAGAAGGAGATGCAGAATGAGTAGCAGGAGAAGCAGAAGAAGCAGAAGGAGAAGAAGAAGGAGAAGAAGCAGAATCAGAAGAAGCAGAAGGAGAAGTAGAAAGAGAAGCCGACGAAGAGAAGCAGAACGAGAAGCAGGAGAAGCAGAAGAAACAGAGCGTGAGAAGCAGAAGCAAAAGAAACAGAAGAAATAGAAGGAGCAGAAGCAGAAGGAGAAGCAGAAGCAGAAGGAGAAGCAGAAAGTGAAGCAGGAGAAGCAGAAGAAGCAGGAGAAGCAGAAGAAGCAGGAGAAGCAGAAGCAGAAGACACAGGAGAAGCCGAAGAAGCAGAAGCAGAATCTGAAGCAGAAGGAGAAACAGAAGAAGCAGAATCTGAAGCAGAAGCAGAAGAAACAGAAATAGTAGAATAAGCAGAAGCAGAAGCAGCAGGAGAAGCAGAAGAAGAAGACGGAGAAGGCGAGAGAGAAGGATTAGGAGTAGGAGAAGCAAAAGGATAAGCAGAAGCAGAAAGAGACGCAGAAGAAAAAGCAGCACAAGCAGTAGGAGAAGCAGGAGAAGCAGAAGCAGGAGAAGCAGAAGAAACAGAAGACGCAGAAGCAGAATGAGAAGCAGAAGGAGAAATTGAAGCAGAAGCAGAAGGAGAAGCAGAAGCAGAAGGAGAAGCAGAATAAGGAGAAGGAGAAGAAGAAAGAAAAGCAGATAGAGAAGCAGAACGAGAAGCAGGAGAAGCAGAGGCAGGAGAAGCAGAAGAAACAGAAGAAGGAGAAGAAGCAGAAGCAGAAGGAGAAGAAGAAACAGAAGGAGAAGGAGAAAGAGAAGGAGGGGAAGAAGAAGAAGCAGAAGCAGGAGAAGCAGAAGCATAAGAATCCTAAGAAGCAGAAGCAGAACCTGAAGTAGAAGAAGAAGCAGAAGAAGCAGAATCTGGAGAAGCAGAAGGAGAAGCAGAAGCAGAAAGAGAAGCAAAAGCAGAAGGAGAAGCAGAAGAAACAGAAGAAACAGAAGCAGTAGCAGAAGAAGCTGAAGATGTAGAAGCAGAAAAAGAAGCACAAGAAATAGCAGAAGAACGAGAAGGAGAAGGAGAAACAGAAGGAGAAGCAGAAGGAGAAGCAGAAAGAGAATCAGGAAAAGCAGAAGAAGCAGAAGCAGACGGAGAAGCAGAAGAAATAGAAGGAGAAGCAGAAGCAGAAGAAGAAGCAGAAGGAAAAGCACAAGCAGAAGGAGATGCAGAAGG
>NW_012314359.1:0-2135 GCF_000151885.1 Dipodomys ordii | reverse complement strand
CAGAAAGGAGGAAGCAGAAAGAAACAGAAGAAGTAGAAGCAGTAGCAGTTGTAGCAGAAGCAGAACGAGAAGCAGAAGGAAAAGCAGAAGAACAAGAAGGAGAAGGAGAAACAGAAGGAGAAGCAGAAAGAGAAGCAGGTAAAGCCGAAGAAGAAGAAGCAGAAGAAGAATAAGAAGGAGAAGGAGAAGAAGGAGAAGGAGAAGCAGAAGCAGAAAAATATGCAGAAGGAAAAGCAGAAGAAGCAGAAGCAGAAGGAGAAGCAGGAAAAGCAGAAGAAGCAGAAGCAAAAGGAGAAGCAAAAGAAGGAGAAGGAGAAGCAGAGGCAGAAGAAGAAGCATAAGGCCAAGGACAAGCAGAAGGAGATGCAGAAGGAGAAGCAGAAGAAGCAGAAGATGAAGGAGAAGCAGAAGTTGGAGAAGGAGCAGAAGGAGAAGCAGAAGTAGATGGAGAAGCAGAAGCGGAATGAGAAGCAGAAAGAGAAGCAGGAGAAGCACAAGAAGCAGAAGCAGGAGAAGCCGAAAGAGAAGAAGCAAAAGAAGCAGAATCAGAATCAGAAGTAGAAGCAGAAGCAGAAGGAGAAGCAGCAGAAGAAGTAGAATTAGAAATTCAGGCAGGAGAAACAGAAGAAGCAGAAGCAGAAGCAGAAGGCGAAGCAAAAAGAGAAGGAGAAGGAGAAGGAGAAGAAGCAGCAGAAGATGAAGCAGCAGATGAAGCAGAAAAACAAGCAGGAGAAGCAGAAGCACAAAGAGAAGTAGAAGCAGAAGAAGCAGAAGCAGAAGAAGAAGCAGTAGAAGCATAAGAAGCAGAAGCAGGAGAAGCAGAAATAGAAGAAATAAAGAAGCATATGATGCAGAAGCAGATGGAGAAACAGAAGAAGGAGAAAGAGTATCTGAAGGTGAAGCAGAAGGAGATGCAGAAGCAGAAAGAGAAGCAGAAACAGAAGGAGAAGAAGAAGGAGAAGTTGGAGAATCAGAAGAAGCAGAAGCTGAAAGAGAAGGAGAAGAAGGAGAAGGATAAGCATAAGGAGAAGGACATGCAGGAGAAGCAGAAGAAGCAGAAGCAGGAGAAGCAGAAGAAGAAGAAACTGAAGATAGAGAAGGAGCAGAAGGAGAATCTGAAAGAGAAGCAGAAGAAGCAGATGAAGCAGTAGCTGGAGAAGCAGAATTAGAAGAAACAGAAGAAGCCCAAGAAGCAGAAGGAGAACCTGAAGCAGAAGGACAAGCATAAGCAGCAGAAGCTGGAAAAGCAGAAGCAGAAGAAACAGAACAAGGAGAAGAAGCAGAACGAGAAGCAGAAGCAGAAGAAGAAGAAGGAGAAAGATTAGGAGTAGGAGGAGCAGAAGGAGAATCAGAAGCAGAAAGAGAAGCAGAAGGAGAAACAGAAGAAGCAGAAGTAGGAGAAGCAGAAGCAGAATGAGAATGAGAAGCACAAGAAGGAGAAATTGAAGGAGAAGGAGAATGAGACGGAGAAGCAGAAGGAGAAGTAGGAGAAGGAGAAGAAGAAGCAGGAGAAGCAGAAGAAACAGAAGAAGGAGAAGAGCAGAAGCAGAAGCAGACGGAGAAGCAGAAGCAAAAGGAGAAGCAGAAGTAGCAGAAGCTGAAGCAGAAGAAGAAACAGAAAAAGCAGAAGAAGCAGAAGAAGAAGCAGCAGGAGAAGCAGAAGAAGTAGAAGGAGAAGGAGAAAGAGAAGGATTAGGAGTAGGAGAAATAGAAGGATAAGCAGAAGCAGAAAGAGAAGGAGAATGAGAAGGAGAAGCAGGAGAAGTAGAAGAAGCAGGAGAAGTAGAAGAATCAGAAACAGGAGAAGCAGAAGCAGAATGAAAAGCAGAAGAAGGAGAAATTGAAACAGAAGAAGATGCAGAAGGAGAAGCAGGAGCAATAGTAGAAGCAGAAGTAGAAGCAGAAGGAGAAGCATAAAGAGAAACAGAAGGAGAAGCAGGAGAAGCAGAAGCAGGAGAAGCAGAATCAGAAGAAATAGAAGAAGGAGAAGAAGCAGAAGCAGAAAGAGAAGCAGAAACAGAAGGAGAAGCAGAAATAGAAGCAGAAGAAGCCGAAGAAGCAAAAGCAGAACCTAAAGCAGAAGGAGAAGCCGAAGAAGCAGAATCTGGAGAAGAAGAAGGAGAACCAGAAGGAGA
>NW_012314358.1:0-2135 GCF_000151885.1 Dipodomys ordii | reverse complement strand
TTTTATTTTTATCTATTATCTTTTTTATTTGCTTAAAGATATTCTTTTATTTGCAGTATTATCTTTTATATCATTTTCTGATGTATTTTATTATTTAATATAAGAATAATAATAAGTTTTTTTTGTTTTTTTTTGTAGTTGTTTTTAGTTGAAGTAGAAGAAGTAGATGTTGAATTTTTTTGTATTTTTTATTTTTTGAAAATGAAGAAGAAGAATAAGAAGAAGAAGAAGAAGAAGAAGAAGAAGAAGAAGAAGAAGAAGAAGAAGAAGAAGAAGAAGAAGAAGAAGAAGAAGAAGAAGAAGAAGAAGAAGAAGAAGAAGCATAAGGAGAAGCATAAGGAGAAGCATAAGGAGAAGCAGTAGAAGCAGAAGAAGCTGAAACAGGAGAAGCAGAAGATAAAGAATAAGCAAATGAAGCAGAAGCAGAAGGAAAGAGAAGCAGGTAAAGCAGAAGAAGAAGAAGCAGAAGGGGAATCAGAAGGAGAAGCAGAAGAAGGAGAAGGGGAAACAGAAGCAGAAGAAGATGCAGAAGGAGAAGCAGAAGAAGAAGAAGAAGGAGAAGGAGAAAGAGAAGGATTAGGAGTAGGAGAAACAGAAGGATAAGCAGAAGCAGAAAGAGAAGGAGAATGAGAAGGAGAAGCAGGAGAAGCAGAAGAAGCAGAAGCAGGAGAAGAGAAGCAGAATGAAAAGCAGAAGAAGGAGAAATTGAAACAGAAGAAGATGCAGAAGGAGAAGCAGAAGCAGTAGTAGAAGCAGAAGAAGGAGAAGCAGAAGGAGAAGCATAAAGAGAAACAGAAGGAGAAGCAGGAGAAGCAGAAGCAGGAGAAGCAGAATCAGAAGAAATAGAAGAAGGAGAAGAAGCAGAAGCAGAAAGAGAAGCAGAAACAGAAGGAGAAGCAGAAATAGAAGCAGAAGAAGCCGAAGAAGCAAAAGCAGAACCTAAAGCAGAAGGAGAAGCAGAAGAAGCAGAATCTGGAGACGAAGAAGGAGAACCAGAAGGAGAAACAGAAGCAAAAGCAGAAGGAGAAGCAGAAAAAACAGAAGAAGTAGAAACAGTAGCAGGTGTTGCAGAAGCAGAAGGAAAAGCAGAAAAACAGGAAGGAGAAGGAGAAACAGAAGGAGAAGTAGAAGGAGAAGCAGAAAGAGAAGCAGGTAAAGCAGAAGAAGAAGAAGCAGAAGGAGAATCAGAAGGAGAAGCAGAAGAAGGAGAAGGAGAAACAGAAGCAGAAGAAGATGCAGAAGGAGAAGCAGGAGAAGCAGAAGAAGCAGAAGCAGAAGGAGAAGCAGGAGAAGCAGAAGAAGCAGAATCTGGAGAAACAGAAGGAGACCCAGAAGGAGAAGCAGAAGCAGAAAGAGAAGCAAAAGCAGAAGGAGAAGCAGAAGGAGAAGCAGAAGAAACAGAACAAGCAGAATCAGTAGCAGAAGAAGCTGAAGATGCAGAACCAGAAAGAGAAGCAGAAGGAATAGCAGAAGAACGAGAAGGAGAAATAGAAGGAAAAGCAGAAGGAGAAGCAGAAGCAGAAGAAACAGAAGAAGGAGAAGAGCAGAAGCAGAAGCAGACGGAGAAGCAGAAGCAAAAGGAGAAGCAGAAGAAGCAGAAGAAGAAGAAGATGTAACAGAAAAAGCAGAAGAAGCAGAAGAAGCAGCAGCAGGAGAAGCAGAAGAAGAAGAAGGAGAAGGAGAAAGAGAAGGATTAGGAGTAGGAGAAAGAGAAGGATAAGCAGAAGCAGAAAGAGAAGGAGAATGAGAAGGAGAAGCAGGAGAAGTAGAAGAAGCAGGAGAAGTAGAAGAAGCAGAAACAGGAGAAGCAGAAGCAGAATGAAAAGCAGAAGAAGGAGAAATTGAAACAGAAGAAGATGCAGAAGGAGAAGCAGGAGAAGTAGTAGAAGCAGAAGAAGGAGAAGCAGAAGGAGAAGCATAAAGAGAAACAGAAGGAGAAGCAGGAGAAGCAGAAGCAGGAGAAGCAGAATCAGAAGAAATAGAAGAAGGAGAAGAAGCAGAAGCAGAAAGAGAAGCAGAAACAGAAGGAGAAGCAGAAATAGAAGCAGAAGAAGCCGAAGAAGCAAAAGCAGAATCTAAAGCAGAAGGAGAAGCAGAAGAAGAAGAATCTGGAGAAGAAGAAGGAGAACCAGAAG
>NW_012314357.1:0-2136 GCF_000151885.1 Dipodomys ordii | reverse complement strand
TCTGTTTCTTCTGCTTCAGGTCATGCGTCTGCTTCTTCAGCTTCTTCTGTTTCTTCTGCATCTGCTTCTCCTGCTACTGCTTCTTCTGCTTCTCTATCAGCTTCTCCTTCTGCTTCTGCTTCTCCTTCTGCTCCTTCTCCTTCTTCTGTTTCTTCTTCTTCTTCTGCTTCTCCCGCTTCTGCTTCTTCTGCTTCTCCTTCCTTTCCTCTGCTTCTGCTTCTCCTTCTTCCTCTTCTGCTTCCCTTTCTGCTTCTGCTTCTTCTGATTCTCCAACTAATCCTTCTTCTTCTCCTTCTCTTTCTGCTTCTCTTTCTGCTTCTCCATCTCCTTCTGCTTCACCTTCTGCTGCTCCTTCTCCTTCTTCTGTTTCTCCCTCTGCTTCTGCTTCTGCTTCTTATGCTTCTTGTTCTTCTGCTTCTGCTTCTCCTGCTTCTGCTTCTTATGCTTCTACTGCTTCTTCTTCTGCTTCTGCTTCTTCTGCTACTTCTGCTTGTACTTCTCTTTCTGCTTCTGCTTCTCCTGCTTGTTTTTCTGCTTCTTCTGCTTCTCTTTTTGCTTCTCTTTCTGCTTCTGCTTCTTCTGTTTCTCCTGCCTGAATTTCTGGTTCTACTTCTTCTGCTGCTTCTCCTTCTGCTTCTGCATCTACTTCTGCTTCTGTTTCTGCTTCTTCTGCTTCTTCTCTTTCGGCTTCTCCTGCTTCTGCTTCTTCTGCTTCTCCTGCTTCTTTTTCTGCTTCTCATTCCGCTTCTGCTTCTCCTTCTGCTTCTGCTTCTCCTCCTTCTCCTTCTCCTACTTCTGCTTCTCCTTCATCTTCTGCTTCTCCTGCTTCTCGTTCTGCATCTCCTTCTGCTTGTGCTTGTCCTTATGCTCTTTCTTCTGCTTCTGCTTCTCCTTCTGCTTCTGCCTCTGTTTCTTTTTCTCCTTCTCGTTCTCCTGCTTTTCCTTCTGCTTCTGCTGTAACTGCTACTGCTTCTGCTTCTTCTGTTTCTTCTGCTTCTCCTTCTGCTTTTGATTCTCTTTCTGCTTCTGCTTCTCCTTCAGCTTGTCATTCTGCTTCTCCAGATTCTGCTTCTTCTGCTTCTCCTGCTTCTCTTTCTGCTTCAGGTTCTGCTTCTGCTTCTGCTTCTTCGTATTCTTCTGCTTCTGCTTCTGCTTTTCTGCTTTTCCTGCTTCTCTTTCTGCTTCCCCTTCTGCTTCTGCTTCTCCTTCTGCTTCTCCTCCTTCTCCTTCTTCTTTTTCTACTTCTTCTGCTTCTCCCGCTTCTGCTTCTCCTGCTTCTCGTTCTGCTTCTCTTCGTCGGCTTCTCTTTCTACTTCTGCTTCTCCCGCTTCAGCTTCTTCTCTTTAGTTCTTCTCCTTCTGCTTCTGCTTCTTCTGCTTCTCCTGCTTCTCCTTCTGCATCTCCTTCTGCTTGTGCTTTTCCTTGTGCTTCTTCTTCTGCTTCTGCTTCTCCTTCTCCTTCTTCTGCTTCTCCGTCTGTTTCTGCTTCTGCTTTTCCTGATTCTTTTTCTGCTTCTGCTTCTGCTTCTCCTTCTGTTTCTCCTTCTCCTTCTCGTTCTTCTGCTATTTCTTGTGCTTCTTTTTCTGCTTCTACATCTTCAGCTTCTTCTGCTACTGCTTCTGTTTCTTCTGTTTCTTCTGCTTCTCCTTCTGATTGTGGTTCTTTTCTGCTTCTGCTTCTCCTTCTGCTTCTGCAGATTCTGCTTCTTCTGCTTCTCCTGCTTCTCCTTCTGCTTCAGGTTCTGCTTCTGCTTCTTCGGATTCTTATGCTTGGGCTTCTCCTGCTTCTGCTTCTTCTGCTTCCGCACCTTCTCTTTCTGCTTCTCCTTCTGTTTTTGCTTCTCCTTCTGCTTCTGCTTCTTCTCCTTCTTCTGTTTCTTCTGCTTCTGCTTCTCCTGCTTCTGCTTCTCCTGCTTCTCGTTCTGCTTCTCTTTCTGCTTTTCTTTCTGCTTCTCCTTCTCCTTCTTATGCTTCTCCTTCTGCTTCTGCTTCTGCTTCAATTTCTCCTTCTGCTTCTCATTCTGCTTCTGCGTCTTCTGTTTCTTCTGAAATCCTATTTAAGCTTCTCAAATACAACTAATACACGTGAAGATTTTATTTCTAATCACTATCTGCATCTGATAACCTTATCCATCTC
>NW_012314356.1:0-2136 GCF_000151885.1 Dipodomys ordii | reverse complement strand
TTCTGCTTCTCCTTCTTGTCCTTCTGCTTCAGGTTCTGCTTCTGCTTCTTCGGCTTCTTCTGCTTCTGCTTCTCCTGCTGCTGCTTCTTCTGCTTCTCCTGCTTCTCTGTCTGCTTTTCCTTCTGTTTCTGCTTCTTCTTCTTCTTCTGCTTCTTTTCCTTCTGTTTCTTCTGCTTCTGCTTCTCCTGCTTCTGCTTCTCCTGTTTCTGCTTCTCCTGCTTCTCGTTCTGCTTCTCTTTCTGCTTCTCTTTCTTCTTCTCCTTCTCCTTCTTCTGCTTCTCCTTCTGCTTCTGCTTCTCCTTCTGCTTCTGCTTCAATTTCTTCTTCTGCTGCTCATTCTGCTTCTGCGTCTTCTGTTTCTTCTGCTTCTCCTGCTTCTGCTTTTCCTACTTCTCGTGCTGCTTCTCCTTCTGCGTCTCTTTCTGCTTCTGCTTATCCTTTTGCTTCTCCTACTCCTAATCCTTCTCTTTCGCCTACTCCATTTTCTTCTTGTGCTTCTCCTGCATCTTCTGCTTCTCCTGCTTCTCTTTCTGCTTCTCCTTCTGCCTCTTCTTCTCCTTCTGCTTGTTCTTCTGCTCTTCTCCTTCTGTTTCTTTTGCTTCTGTTTCTTCTTCTTCTTCTCCTGCTTCTGCTTCTGCTCATCTTCTTCTTCTTCTTCTTCTTCTTCTGTTTCTTCTGCTTCTTCTGTTTCTACTTCTGCTTCTCCTTCTTCTCCTTCTTCTCCTTTTCTTTCTGCTTCTTCTGATTCTCCTGCTTCTCCTTCTTGTTCTCCTTCTGTTTCTGCTTCTCTTTCTGCTTCTGCTTCTCCTTCTCCTGCTCCTTCTCCTTCTCCTTCTTCTGCTTCTCTCACTGCTTCTGCTTCTGCTTCTTTTGCTTATTCTTTTTCTTCTGCTTCAGCTTCTCCTGCTTCTGCTTCTTCTCCTTCTACTGCTTCTCCTTATACTTCTCCTTATGCTTCTCCTTATGCTTCTCCTTATGCTGCTGCTTCTTTTTCTTCTTCTTCTTCTCTTTCTTCTGCTTCTGCTTTTCCTGCCTCTTCTGCTTCTACTGCTTCTCTTTCTGCTTCTTGTCCTTCTCCTGTTTCTTCTCCTTAAGCTTCTCCTGCTTCTGCTTCTTCTGCTTATCCTGCTTCTCTTTCTGCTTCTCCTTCTGCGTCTGCTCCTTCTCCTTCTTCTGTTTCTTCTTCATCTGCTTCTCCCGCTTGTGCTTCTTCTGCTTCTCCTGCTTCTCGATCTGCTTCTCTTCGTCGGACTTCTCTTTCTATTTCTGCTTCTGCTTCATCTGATTCTGATTCTTCTCCTTCTTCTTCTCCTTCTGCTTCTGCGTCTTCTGCATTTCCTGCCTCTCCTTCTGCATCTCCTTCTGCTTGTGCTTTTCCTTCTGCTTCTTCTTCTGCTCTGGCTTCTCCTTCTCCTTCTTCTGCTTCTCCGTCTGCTTCTGCTTCTTCTGCTTCCCCTCCTTCTCTTTCTGCTTCTCCTTCTGTTTCTGCTTCTCCTTCTGCTTCTGCTTCTTGTCCTTCTCCTGTTTCTTCTCCTTCTGATTCTCCTGTTTCTGCATCTCCTGCTTCTCCTTCTGCTTCTCTTTCTCCTTCTCCTTCTGCTTTTCCTTCTCCTGCTCCTTCTTCTGCTTCTCTTTCTGCTTCTCATTCTGTTTCTCCTTCTCCTTCTCCTTCTCGTTCTTCTGCTTTTCCTTCTGCTTCTCCTTCTGCTTCTGCATCTTCTGCTTCTTCTGCTACTGCCTCTGTTTCTTCTGTTTCTTCTGCTTCTCCTTCTGCTTCTCCTTCTGCTTTAGCTTCCCTTTCTGCTTCTGCTTCTCCTTCTGCTTCTCCAGATTCTGCTTCTTCTGCTTCCCCTTTTGCTTCAGGTTCTGCTTCTGCTTCTTCGGCTTCTTCTGCTTCTGCTTCTCCTGCTGCTGCTTCTTCTGCTTCTCTTTCTGCTTTTCCTTCTGTTTCTGCTTCTCCTTCTGCTTCTGCTTCTTCTCCTACTTCTGTTTCTGCTTCTCCTGCTTCTGCTTCTCCTGCTTCTCGTTCTGCTTCTCTTTCTGCTTCTACTTCTCCTTCTCCTTCTTCTGCTCCTCCTTCTGAATTCAATTTCTCCTTCTGCTTCTCATTCTGCTTCTGGGTTCTTCTGTTTCTGA
>NW_012314355.1:0-2136 GCF_000151885.1 Dipodomys ordii | reverse complement strand
ACTAATAAAACAGTAAAAATGAATCACTATCAGATTATTATTTGTAATAAAAGATCTGTAGGCCTTAAAATATGCCACTCTAAAACATATTCCTTTGGCCTATTTCTGGATGACTTGGGGAAAATGGCAGACATTAACTTTGAAGAAATGTACTTTTTTTTCTTTTTTTTTTTATTGTGAAAATACTATACAGAGGGGTTACAATTACATGGGCAAGATAATGAGTACATTTCTTATCAAGCATTGTAGCCTCATCCTTTGTTTCCCCTTCCCATCCCTTCCCATCCACCCCCTGCCTCCCCAACCAATCCTCCCCACTCGTCCCCACCCCCCCCCACCAAGTTGTAAAGTTCATTTTTTTTTCTTTTTTTTTTATTTGTGAACATACTGTACAGAGGGGTTACACTTACATGGGCAGGATAATGCATACATTTCTTACCAAGCATTGCAGCCTCCTCCTTCTGTTTACCCTTCACATCCCTTCCCAGCCTCCCCCCTCCCCCCCAATCCCAATCCTTCTCCTTCCCCCCTCCCCCTCCCACCCCGCGCACCAACGTTGTAAAGCTCATTTTAGACATGACAACTTGTACTTCTCATTGTTGCAACAGGTCCACCTGTATCCTTAAACAACTGGTTTTTCCCCATCTCCTCCACAAGTTATACTGACATCAAATATAGTGAAAGCAGGGGTTATACTGTGGGGGAGGGACATACAAAGCAACAAAGACATAATCTTATAAATGCGTTAGAAACACATGCATGAAAGAAAAAAACATTAAAATACATATCTAAGGGTTCACTTTCCTGACATCACATTATCTGACCTTTTCCACTTGACTCATACATATACTAGATATTACAAATAAGGGAAACCATGGGACCTATGTTTCTTTGGGCCTGGCTTACTTCACTTAATATAATTTTTTCCAAGTTTTTCCATTTCCTAACAAATGGGGCAATGTCATTCTTTCTGATAGAGGCATAGAATTCCATTGTGTATATATACCACATTTTCTTGATCCATTCATCTACTGAGGGGCATCTGGGTTGGTTCCATATCTTAGCTATGGTAAATAATGCTTCAATAAACATAGTTGTGCTGGTAGCTTTAGTGTGGTCTTGTTTGTAAACATTTGGGTAAATGCCCAAAAGTGGGATTGCTGGGTCATAGGGGAGTCCTATGTGGAGTCTTTTGAGGAACCTCCATACTGAGAAGCAGAAAATTCTTGTATTCCTTCCTGCCAAGTTCTCTCCACATGAGCATCACAGAGTTTGACTTGCTAGGTCCAAGGAAAACGTCTTGCTAAGCTTTCTTTCTAACATGCTTTGTCCACTTGGAAACTAATGGTGTACAAAAGAATGACAGTGCCCCATTTGTTAGGAAATGGAAACACGTGGAAAAAATTATATTAAGTGAAGTAAGCCAGACACAAAGAAACACAGGTCCTATGGTTTCCCTTATTTTCAATAACTAGTATGTATTAGAGACAAGCGGAAAGGTCACAGAAGATGATGTTAAGTGAAAGGAATCCCAAGATATGGACACAAGTGGTTTTTTCTTTCTTGCTCTTGTTTGTAATGTATTTATAATGTACCACGTGATTTTTTGCTGCTTGTATGTCCCTCCCCCCATGGTATAATGCTTGTTTTCACTGTATTTGAGATTGGTATAATTTGTGGAACAGAAGGGAAAAAACAAATTGTTTAAAAAGGGATACAGGTTGACCCATTGCAACAATGAGATGTATAAGACACTATGTCTAAAAACAAACTTTACAATTTAAGAGGGGCACCGAGGGATGGTGTCGTGTGAGGGGAGTGGATTTTTGGAGATAAAAGGGACAGGATGTGAGGGGTTAGAACAGGGATGCATTTTCTTTGAAGTTGACCATAGATGCTCAGATGGAAAACAGGGTGCAGGGACAGAAGAAATGAACTAGCAATATGATTTTCTATGTCTAATGTTTTGAAAGAAGAGATCAGGGCTTAATATTGGGAAGGAAATAAATTCAGAAGTTACCTATTTAGTTTTAATATTGAGAAGTAAAGGACCAGAAAAAAGATACGGCCAAAGTAGATGCACAGATAAGAGTGGGAGAAAACAATGATCTATCAAGCACTAGATCTACAGTACCA
>NW_012314354.1:0-2136 GCF_000151885.1 Dipodomys ordii | reverse complement strand
CCTTCTGCATCTCCTTCTGCTTGTGATTTTCCTTGTACTTCTTCTGCTGCTTCTGCTTCTCCTTCTCCTTCTTCTGCTTCTCCGTCTGCTTCTGCTTCTTCTGCTTTTCCTGATTCTCTTTCTGCTACTCCTTCTGCTTCTCCTTCTGTTTATCCTTCTCCTTCTCGTTCTTCTGCTATTCCTTCTGCTTCTCTTTCTGCTTCTGCATCTTCAGCTTCTTCTGCTACTGCTTCTGCTTCTTCTGTTCCTTCTGCTTCTCCTTCTGCTTTTGCTTCTCTTTCTGCTTCTGCTTCTCCTTCTGGTTCTCCTTCTTCTTCTCCAGATTCTTCTTCTTCTGCTTTTCCAGCTTCTCCTTCTGCTTCAGGTTCTCGTTTTGCTTCTTCGGCTTCTTCTGCTTCTATTTCTGCTTCTCCTTCTGTTTCTGCTTCTCTTCCTGCTTCTGCTTCTCCTTCTTCTATTTCTTCTGATTCTGCTTCTCCTGCTTCTGCTTCTCTTGTTTCTCCTTCTGTTTCTCTTTATGCTTCTCCTTCTGCTTCTCCTTCTTCTGCTTCTACTACTGCTTCTGCTTCTGCTTCTCCTTCTGCATCTTCTTCTGTTTCAATTTCTCCTTCTTCTGCCTTTCATTATGCTTCTCCTTCTCCTGCTTCGGCTCCTTCTGCTTCTCCTGCTTCTCCTTCTCCTTCTCTTTCTGCTTCTGTTTATCCTTCTGTTTCTCCTACGCCTAATCATTGTCTTTCTCCTGCTTCTTCTTCTGCTTCTCCTGCTGCTTCTTCTTCTGCTTCTTCTGCTTTTTCTGTTTCTTCTTCTTCTGCTTCAGCTTCTGCTTCTTCTGCTTCTCCTTCTGCTTCTGCTTCTCCTTCTGCTTCTGCTTCTGCTCTTCTCCTTCTTCTGTTTCTTCTGCTTCTGCTTCTCCTTCTTCTTCTTCTTCTTCTGCTTCTCCTACTTCTCCTTCTGCTTCTCCGTCTCATTCTCCTTCTCCTTCAATTTCTCCTTCTTGTGCTTCCATTCTTCTTCTTCTTCTGCTTCTCCTGCTTCTGCTTCTTCTGTTTCTCCTTCTGCTTCTCCTTCTGCTTCTCTTTCTGCTTCTTTTTCTGCTTCTGCTACTCCTACTCCTAATCCTTCTCTTTCTCCTTCTTCTTCTTCTGCTTCTGGTTCTGCTTCTGCTTCTTCTGCTTGTTTGTTTCTTCTGCTTCTGCTTTTCCAGCTTCTGCTGCTTCTGCTTCTCCTTCTGCTTCAGGTTCTCCTTCTGGTTCTTGGGCTTCTTCTGTTTCTCTGATTCTGCTTCTCCTGCTACTGCTTCTTCTGCTTCTCTTTCTGTTTCTCCTTCTGCTTCTGCTTCTCCTTCTGCTCCTTCTCTTTCTTCTGTTTCTTCTTCTTCTTCTTCTGCTTCTCCCGCTTCTGATTCTTCTGCTTCTCCTGCTTGTCCTTCTCCTTGTGCTTCTCCTTCTCCTTCTTCTCCTTCTCTTTCTGCTTCTGCTTCTGCTTCTTCTGATTCTCCAACTTCTCCTTCTTCTTCTCCTTCTGTTTCTGCTTCTCTTTCTGCTTCTGCATCTCCTTCTGCTTCACCTTCTGCTGCTCCTTCTCCTTCTTCTGTTTCTCACTCTGCTTCTGCTTCTTATGCTTCTTCTTTTTCTTCTGCTTCTCCTGCTTCTGCTTCTTATGCTTCTACTGCTTCTTCTTCTTCTTCTTTTTCTTCTTCTTCTTCTTCTTCTTCTTCTTCTTCTTCTTCTTCTTCTTCTTCTTCTTCTTCTTCTTCTTCTTCTTCTTCTTCTTCTTCTGCTTCTTCTGCTTCTTCTGCTTCTTCTGCTTCTACTTCTCTTTCTGCTTCTGCTTCTCCTGCTTGATTTTCTGCTTCTTCTGCTGCTTCTCCTGCTGGTTCTTCTACTTCTCCTTCTGCTTCTCTTTTTGCTTCTCCTTCTGCTTCTGCTTCTTCTGTTTCTCATGCCTGAATTTCTGGTTCTACTTCTTCTGCTGCTTCTCCTTCTGCTTCTGCTTCTCCTTCTGCTTCTGTTTCTGCTTCTTCTCTTTCGGCTTCTCCTGCTTCTGCTTCTTGTGCTTCTCCTGCTTCTCTTTCTGCTTCTCATTCCGCTTCTGCTTCTCCTTCTGCTTCTGCTTCTCCTCCTTCTCCTTCTCCTA
>NW_012314353.1:0-2136 GCF_000151885.1 Dipodomys ordii | reverse complement strand
GAAGAAGCAGGAGAAGCAGAAGCAGAAGAAACAGGAGAAGCCGAAGAAGCAGAAGCAGAATCTGAAGCAGAAGGAGAAACAGAAGAAGCACAATCTGAAGCAGAAACAGAAGAAACAGAAATAGTAGAATAAGCAGAAGCAGAAGCAGCAGGACAAGCAGAAGAAGAAGAAGGAGAAGGCGAAAGAGAAGGATTAGGAGTAGGAGAAGCAAAAGGATAAGCAGAAGCAGAAAGAGATGCAGAAGGAGAAGCAGCACGAGAAGTAGGAGAAGCAGGAGAAGCAGAAGCAAGAGAAGCAGAAGAAACAGAAGACGCAGAAGCAGAATGAGAAGCAGAAGGAGAAATTGAAGCAGAAGGAGAAGGAGAATCAAAAGGAGAAGCAGAAGAAGGAGAAGGAGAAGGAGACGCAGAAAGAGAAGCAGAAAGAGAAGCACAACGAGAAGCAGGAGAAGCAGAAGCAGGAGAAGCAGAAGCAGAAGAAACATAAGAAGGAGAAGAAGCAGAAGCAGAAGGAGAAGCAGATACAGAAGGAAAAGCAGAAATAGAAGCAGGAGCAGCAGCAGAAGCAGCAGCAGGAGAAGCAGAAGCAGAAGAAGCCGAAGAAACAGAAGCAGAACCTGAAGCATAAGGAGATACAGGAGAAGCAGAAGAAGCAGAATCTGGAGAAGCAGAAGGAGAAGCAGAAGCAGAAAGAGACGCAAAAGCAGAAGGAGAAGCATAAGGAGAAGCAGAAGAAACAGAAGAAGCAGAGGCAGTAGCAGAAGATGTAGAAGCAGAAGGAGAAGCAGAAGGAAAAGCAGAAGAACGAGAAGGAGATGGAGAAGGAGAAACAGAAGGAGAAGCAGAAAGAGAAGCAGAAGAAAGAGCAGGAGAAGGAAAAGCAGCAGGAGAAGCAGAAAGAGAAGCAGAAAGAAAAGCAGAAGGAGAAGCAGGACATGTAGAAACAGGAGAAGAACAAGCAGAAGAAACAGGAGAAGGACAAGAAACAGAAGCAGAAGGAGAAGCAGAAAGAGAAGGAGGGGAAGCAGAAGAAGCAGAAGCAGAAGCATAAGAATCCGAAGAAGCAGAAGCAGAACCTGAAGCAGAAGGAGAAGCAGGAGAAGCAGAAGAATCAGAATCTGGAGAAGCAGAATGAGAAGCAGAAGGAGAAGCAGAAGCAGAAATAGAATCAAAAGCAGAAGGAGAAGCAGAAGAAACAGAAGTAGAAGCAGTAGCAGTTGTAGCAGAAGCAGAAGGAAAAGCAGAAGAACAAGAAAGAGAAGGAGAAACAGAAGGAGAAGCAGAAAGAGAAGCAGGTAAAGCAGAAGAAGAAGAAGCAGAAGTTGAATCAGAAGGAGAAGCAGAAGAAGGAGAAGGAGAAGCAGAAGCAGAAGAAGATGCAGAAGGAGAAGCAGAAGAAGCAGAAGCAGAAGGAGAAGCAGGAAAAGCAGAAGAAGCAGAAGCAAAAGGAGAAGCAAAAGAAGGAGAAGGAGAAGCAGAGGCAAAAGAAGGAGAAGGAGAAGCAGAGGCAGAAGAAGAAGCATAAGGACAAGCACAAGCAGAAGGAGATGCAGAAGGAGAAGCAGGAGAAGCAGAAGAAGCAGAAGCTGAAGGAGAAACAGAAGTAGGAGAAGGAGAAGGAGGAGAAGAAGAAGGAGAAGCAGAAGCAGAATGAGAAACAGAAAGAGAAGCAGGAGGAGGACAAGAAGCAGAAGCAGGAGAAGCCGAAAGAGAAGAAGCAGAAACAGAAGCAGAAGGAGAAGCAGAAGCAGAAGAAGCAGCAGAAGAAGTAGAACCAGAATTTCAGGCAGCAGAAACAGAAGAAGCAGAAGCAGAATGAGAAGCCAAAAGAGAAGCAGAAGAGGAAGTAGAAAAAACAGCAGAAGAAGCAGAAAAACAAGCAGGAGAAGCAGAAGGAGGAAGAGAAGTAGAAGCAGAAGAAGCAGAAGAAGAAGAAGAAGAAGAAGAAGCAGTAGAAGCATAAGAAGCAGAAGCAGGAGAAGCAGAACCAGAAGAAAAAGAAGAAGTATAAGAAGCAGAAGCAGAGGGAGAAACAGAAGAAGGAGAAGGAGCAGCAGAAGGTGAAGCAGAAGGAGATGCAGAAGCAGAAAGAGAAGCAGAAATAGAAGGAGAAGAAGAAGAAGAAGTGGAGAATCAG
>NW_012314352.1:0-2136 GCF_000151885.1 Dipodomys ordii | reverse complement strand
ATCCTTCTTCTTCTACTGTCTTTTCTCTGCTTGTTCTTCTTCTGCTTCTTCTTCTTTTTCTGCTTTTTCAGTTTCTTCTGCTTCAGCTTCCGCTTCTTCAGCTTCTCCTTCTGCTTCAGTTTCTCCTTCTGCTTCTGCTCTTCTCCTTCTTCTGTTTCTTCTGCTTCTGCTTCTCCTGCTTCTCCTTCTTCTGCATCTCCTACTTCTCCTTCTGCTTCTCCGTCTCATTCTCCTTCTCCTTCAATTTCTCCTTCCTGTGCTTCTCATTCTGCTTCTGCTTCTGCTTCTCCTGCTTCTGCTTCTTCTGTTTCTCCTTCTGCTTCTCCTTCTGCTTCTCTTTCTGCTTCTAATTCTGCTTCTGCTCCTCCTAGTCCTAATCCTTCTCTTTCTCCTTCTTATTCTTCTGCTTCTCGTTCTGCTTCTGCTTCTTCTGCTTGTTCTGTATCTTCTGCTTCTGCTTTTCCAGCTTCTGATGCTTCTGGTTCTCCTTCTGCTTCAGGTTCTCCTTCTGCTTCTTCAGCTTCTTCTGTTTCTTCTGCTTCTGCTTCTTCTGCTTCAGTTTATATTTCTGCTTCTCCTTCTGCTTTTGCTTCTCCTTCTGCTCCTTCTCCTTCTTCTGTTTCTTCTTCTTCTTCTGCTTCTCCCGCTTCTGCTTCTTCTGCTTCGCCTGATTGTCCTTCTGCTTCTGCTTCTCCTTCTCCCTCTTCTGCTTCTCTTTCTGCTTCTGCTTTTTCTGATTCTCCAACTTCTCCTTCTGTTTCTGCTTCTCTTTCTGCTTCTGCATCTCCTTCTGCTTCACCTTCTGCTGCTCCTCCTCCTTCTTCTGTTTCTCCCTCTGCTTCTATTTCTGCTTCTTATGCTTCTTCTTTTTCTTCTGCTTCTGCTTCTCCTGCTTCTTATGCTTCTACTGCTTCTTTTTCTGGTTCTGCTTCTTCTGCTTCTACTTCTCTTTCTGCTTCTGCTTCTCCTGCTTGTTTTTCTGCTTCTTCTGCTGCTTCTCCTTCTGCTGCTTCTTTTACTACTCCTTGTGCTTCTCTTTTTGCTTCTCCTTCTGCTTCTGCTTCTGCTTCTTCTGTTTATCCTGCCTGAATTTCTGGTTCTACTTCTTCTGCTGCTTCTCCTTCTGCTTCTTCTTCTCCTTCTGCCAATGTTTCTGCTTCTTCTGCTTCTTCTCTTTCGGCTTCTCCTGCTTCTGCTTCTTGTCCTTCTCCTGCTTCTCTTTCTGCTTCTCATTCTGCTTCTGCTTCTCCTTCTGCTTCTCCTCCTTCACCTTCTCCTACTTCTGCTTCTCCTTCAGCTTCTGCTTCTTCTGCTTCTCCTGCTTCTCCTTCTGCACCTCCTTCTTCTTGTGCTTGTCCTTATGCTTCTGCTTCTCCTTCTCCTTCTTTTGCTTCTCCTTTTGCTTCTCCTTCTTCTGCTTTTCCTGCTTCTCCTCCTGCTTCTGCTTCTTCTTCTTTCCATCCTTCTCTTCCTGCTTCTCCTTCTGTTTCTGCTTCTCCTTCTGCTTCTGCTTCTTTTCCTTCTTGTGTTTCTTCCGCTTCTGCTTCTCATGTTTCTGCATCTCCTGCTTCTCCTTCTGCTGCTCTTTCTGCTTCTCCTGCTGCTTTTCCTTCTCCTGCTCCTTCTTCTGCTTCTATTTCTGCTTCTCCTTCTGTTTCTCCTACTCATTCTCCTTCTCGTTCTTCTGCTTTTCCTTCTGCTTCTCCTTCTGCTTCTGCATCTTCTGCTTCTTCTGCTACTGCCTCTGCTTCTTCTGTTTCTTCTGCTTCCCCTTCTGCTTCTCCTTCTGCTTTTGCTTCTCTTTCTGCTTCTGCTTCTCCTTCTGCTTCTCCAGATTCTGCTTCTTCTGCTTCTCCTGCTTCTCTTTCTGCTTCAGGTTCTGCTTCTGCTTCTTTGGCTTCTCCTGCTTCTGCTTCTCCTGCTGCTGCTTCTTCTGCTTCTCCTGCTTCTCTTTCTGCTTTTCCTTCTGTTTCAGCTTCTCCTTCTGCTTCTGCTTCTTCTCCTTCCTATGTTTCTTCTGCTTCTGCTTCTCCTGCTTCTGCTTCTCCTGCTTCTCGTTGTGCTTCTCTTTCTGCTTCTCTTTCTGCTTCTCCTTCTCCTTCTTCTGCTTCTCCTTCTGCTTCTGCTTCAATTCTC
>NW_012314351.1:0-2136 GCF_000151885.1 Dipodomys ordii | reverse complement strand
CACGGAGATTCGAAAGAGAAGCATTAGGAGTAGGAGAAGGAAAAGGATAAGTTTGAAGCAGAAAGAGACGCAGAAGGAGAAGCAGCACGAGAAGTAGGAGAAGCAGGAGAAGCAGAAGCAGGAGAAGCAGAAGAAACAGAAGACGCAGAAGCAGAATGAGAAGCAGAAGGAGAAATTGAAGCAGAAGCAGAAGCAGAAGGAGAAGCAGAAGCAGAAGGAGAAGCTGAAGAAGGAGAAGGAGAAGCCGAAAGAGAAGCAGAAAGAGAAGCAGAACGAGAAGCAGGAGAAGCAGAAGCAGAAGAAACAGAAGAAGGAGAAGAAGCAGAAGCAGAAGGAGAAGCAGAAACAGAAGGAAAAGCAGAAAGAGAAGCAGGAGAAGCAGAAGAAGCAGCAGCAGGAGAAGCAGAAGCAGAAGAAGCCGAAGAAGCAGAAGCAGAACCTGAAGCAGAAGGAGAAGCTAGGAGAAGCAGAAGAAGCAGAATCTGGAGAAGCAGAAGGAGAAGCAGAAGCAGAAAGAGAATCAAAAGCAGAAGGAGAAGCAGAAGAAACAGAAGAAGCAGAGGCAGTATCAGAAGAAGCAGAAGATTCAGAAGCAGAAGGAGAAGCAGAAGGAAAAGCAGAAGAACTAGAAGGAGAAGGAGAAGGAGAAACAGGAGTAGAAGCAGAAAGAGAAGCAGAAGAAGGAGCAGTAGAAGGAAAAGCAGCAGGAGAAACAGAAAGAGCAGCAGAAGGAGAAGCAGGAAATGGAGAAACAGGAGAAGAACAAGCAGAAGAAACAGGAGAAGGACAAGAAGCAGAAGCAGAAGGAGAAGCAGAAAGAGAAGGAGGGGAAGCAGAAGAAGCAGAAGCAGGAGAAGCAGAAGCATAAGAATCCGAAGAAGCAGAAGCAGAACCTGAAGCAGAAGGAGAAGCAGGAGAAGCAGAAGAATCAGAATCTGGAGAAGCAGAATGAGAAGCAGAAGGAGAAGCAGAAGCAGAAAGAGAATCTAAAGCAGAAGATGAAGCAGAAGAAACAGAAGAAGTAGATGCAGTAGCAGTTTTAGCAGAAGCAGTAGGAAAAGCAGAAGGTAAAGCAGAAGTACTAGAAGGAGAAGGAGAAACAGAAGGAGAAGCAGAAGTAGAAGCAGAAAGAGAAGCAGGTAAAGCTGAAGAAGAAGACGGAGAAGCAGAAGAAGCAGAAGCAGAAGGAGAAGCAGGAAAAGCAGAAGAAGCAGAAGCAAAAGGTGAAGCAAAAGAAGGAGAAGGAGAAGCAGAGGCAGAAGGAGAAGCATAAGGAGAAGCACAAGCAGAAGGAGATGCAGAAGGAGAAGCAGGAGAAGCAGAAGAAGCAGAAGTTGAAGGAGAAGCAGAAGTAGGAGAAGGAGAAGGAGGAGAAGCAGAAGCAGAAGGAGAAGCCGAAGCAGAATGAGAAGCAGAAAGAGAAGCAGGAGGAGGACAAGAAGCAGAAGAAGGAGAAGCCGAAAGAGAAGAAGCAGAAACAGAAGCAGAAGGGGAAGCAGAAGCAGAAGGAGAAGCAGCAGAAGAAGTAGAACCAGAAATTCAGGCAGCAGAAACAGAAGAAGCAGAAGCAGAAGGAGAAGCAAAAAGAGAAGCAGAAGGAGAAGTAGAAAAAGCAGCAGAAGAAGCAGAAAAACAAGCAGGAGAAGCAGAAGCAGAAAGAGAAGTAGAAGCAGAAGAAGCAGAAGAAGCAGAAGAAGAAGCAGTAGAAGCATAAGAAGCAGAAGCAGGAGAAGCAGAACCAGAAGAAAAAGAAGAAGCATAAGAAGCAGAAGCAGAGGGAGAAACAGAAGAAAGAGAAGGAGTAGCAGAAGGTGAAGCAGAAGGAGATGCAGAAGCAGAAAGAGAAGCAGAAATAGAAGGAGAAGAAGAAGGAGAAGTTGGAGAATCAGAAGAAGCAGAAGCAGAAGAAGTAGAAGGAGAAGCAGAAGGAGAAGGACAAGCAGGAGAAGCAGAGAAGCAGAAGCGGGAGAAGCAGAGAGAAGAGAAACAGAAGATGAGAAGACAGAGGAGAGCAGAAGCAGAGGAGAGCAGAAGAGAGCAGAGAGCAGTAGCAGAGAGCAGAGCAAAGAACAGAGAGCGAGATCAGACGAGACCTGGAGCAGAGGAGAGCAGAGCAGCAGAGCTGGAAAGCAGAGC
>NW_012314350.1:0-2136 GCF_000151885.1 Dipodomys ordii | reverse complement strand
TAGAAGAAGGAGAAGAAGCAGAAGCAGAAGGAGAAGCAGAAACAGAAGGAGATGCAGAAATAGAAGCAGAAGAAGCCGAAGAAGCAGAAGAAGAACCTGAAGCCGAAGGAGAAGCAGAAGAAGCAGAATCTGGAGAAGAAGAAGGAGAACCAGAAGCAGAAGCAGAAGCAGAGAGAGAAGGAAAAGCAGAAGGAGAAGCAGAAGAAACAGAAGAAGCAGAAGCAGTAGCAGAAGAAGCTGAAGATACAGAAGCAGAAGGAGAAGCAGAAGGAAAAGCAGAACAAGAAGGAGAAGGAGAAACAGAAGGAGAAGCAGAAGGAGAAGCAGGAAAAGGAGAAGAAGCAGTAGCAGACGGAGAAGGAGAAGCAGAAGTAGAAGAAGAAGCATAAGGACAAGCACAAGCAGAAGGAGATGCAGAAGGAGAAGCAGGAGAAGCAGAAGAAGGAGAAACAGAAGGAGTAGAAGAAGAAGAAGAAGCAGAAGAAGCAGAAGCATAAGCAGAAAGAGAAGCAGACGAAGAGAAGCAGAACGAGAAGCAGGAGAAGCAGAAGAAGAAGAAACAGAAGAAGGAGAAGTAGCAGAAGGAGAAGCAGAAGGAGAAGCAGAAAGTGAAGCAGAAACAGAAGGAGAAGCAGAAAGAGAAGGAGGGGAAGCAGAAGAAGCAGAAGCATAAGAATCCGAAGAAGCAGAAGCAGAACCTGAAGCAGGAGAAGTGGAAGAAGCAGAATCTGGAGAAGCAGAATGAGAAGAAGAATGAGAAGCAGAAGCAGAAGCAGAAAGAGAATCAAAAGCAGAAGTAGAAGCAGAAGAAACAGAAGAAGCAGAAGCAGTAGTCGTTGTAGCAGAAGCAGAAGGAGAAGCAGTAGGAAAAGCAGAAGAACGAGAAGGAGAAGTAGAAGCAGAAGGAGAATCAGAAGGAGAAGCAGAAGAAGGAGAAGGAGAAGCAGAAGCAGAAGAAGCAGCAGGAGAAGCATAAGCAGAAGAAGATGCAGAAGGAGAAGCAGAAGAAGCAGAAGCAGAAGAAGAAGCAGAAGTAGGAGAAGGAGAAGGAGAAGTAAGGGCAGCAGAAGCAATAGGAAAAGCAGAAGGAGAAGCAGAAGAATGAGAAGAAGAAAGAGAAGCAGGAAAATCACAAATGCAGAATAAGGAGAAGCAGCAGCAGGAGAAGCAGAAGCAGAAGAAGATGCAGAACGAGAAGCAGGAGAAGCAGAAGAAGCAGAAGCAGAAGGAGAAGCAGAAGTAGGAGAAGGAGAAGGAGAAGGAAGGGCACCAGAAGCAATAGGAGAAGCAGAAGGAGAAGCAGAAGGAGAATGAGAAGCAGAAGGAGAAGCAATAGAAGCAGAAGAAGCAGGAAAAGCAGAAGCAGAAGAAAGAGAGGAAGAAGAAGAAGAAGAAGAAGAAGAAGAAGAAGAAGAAGAAGAAGAAGAAGAAGAAGAAGAAGAAGAGGAAGCAGCAGCATAAGGAGAAGCATAAGGAGAAGCAGTAGAAGCAGAAGCAGCAGAAGCAGAAGAAAAAGAATAAGCAAAAGAAGCAGAAGCAGAAGCAGTGGGAGAAGCAGAAGAAGGAGAAGGAGAACGAGCAGCAGAAGGAGAAGCAGAAGCAGAAAGAGAAGCAGAAACAGAAGGAGAACACGAAGGAGAAGCAGGAGAATCAGAAGAAGCAGAAGTAGAAGCAGAAAGAGGAGAAGAAGGAGAAGCAGAAGTAGAATCAGAAGAAACAGAAGAAGAAGAAGCAGAAGAAACAGAAGCAAAAGAAACAGAAGAAGGAGGAGAGCAGAAGCAGAAGCAGAAGGAGAAGCAGAGACAGAAGGAGAAGCAGAAAGAGAAGCAGGAGAAGCATAAGAAACAGGAGAAGCAGAAGAAGAAGACGGAGAAGGCGAAAGAGAAGGATTAGGAGTAGGAGAAGCAAAAGGATAAGCAGAAGCAGAAAGAGACGCAGAAGGAGAAGCAGCACGAGAAGTAGGAGAAGCAGGAGAAGCAGAAGCAGGAGAAGCAGAAGAAACAGAAGACGCAGAAGCAGAATGAGAAGCAGAAGGGGAAATTGAAGCAGAAGCAGAAGGAGAAGCAGAAGCAGAAGGAGAAGCAGAAGAAGGAGAAGGAGAAGCAGAAAGAGAAGCAGAACGAGAAGCAGGAGTGA
>NW_012314349.1:0-2136 GCF_000151885.1 Dipodomys ordii | reverse complement strand
CAGAAGGAGAAGCAGAAAGAGAAGCAGGAGAAGCAGAAGAAGCAGAATCTGGAGAAGCAGAAGGAGAAGCAGAAGCAGAAAGAGAAGCAAAAGCAGAAGGAGAAGCAGAAGGGATGCAGAAGAAACAGAAGAAGCAGAGGCAGTAGCAGAAGAAGCAGAAGATGCAGAAGCAGAAGGAGAAGCAGAAGGAAAACCAGAAGAACGAGAAGGAGAAGGAGTAGGAGAAACAGAAGGAGAAGCAGAAAGAGAAGCAGAAGAAGGAGCAGGAGAAGGAAAAGCAGCAGGAGAAGCAGAAAGAGCAGCAGAAGGAGAAGCAGGAGATGCAGAAACTTGAGAAGCAGAAGCAGAAGAAACACAAGAAGGACAAGAAGCAGAAGCAGAAGGAGAAGCATAAAGAGAAACAGAAGGAGAAGCAGGAAGAGAAGGAGGGAAAGCAGAAGAAGCAGAAGCAGGAGAAGCAGAAGCATAAGAATGTGAAGAAGCAGAAGGAGAACCTGAAGCAGAATGAGAAGCAGGAGAAGCAGAAGAAGCAGAATCTGAAGAAGCAGAATAAGAAGCAGAACGAGAAGCAGAAGCAGAAAGAGAATCAAAAGCAGAAGGAGAAGCAGAAGAAACAGAAGAAGTAGAAGCAGAAGCAGTTGTAGCAGAAGCAGAAGGAAAAGCAGAAGAACAAGAAGGAGAAGGAGAAACAGAAGGAGAAACAGAAGGAGAAGCAGAAAGAGACGCAGGTAAAGCAGACGAAGAAGAAGCAAAAGGAGAATCAGAAGGAGAAGCAGAAGAAGGAGAAGGAGAAGCAGAAGAAGATGCAGAAGGAGAAGCAGGAGAAGCAGAAGAAGCAGAAGCAGGAGGAGAAGCAGGAAAAGCAGAAGAAGCAGAAGCAAAAGGAGAAGCAAAAGAAGGAGGAGAAGAAGCAGAAGCAGAAGCATAAGGGAAAGCACAAGCAGAAGGAGATGCAGAAGGAGAAGCAGGAGAAGCAGAAGAAGCAGAAGCTGAAGGAGAAGCAGAAGTAGGAGAAGGTGAAGGAGGAGAAGCAGAATGAAAAGCAGAATGAGAAGCAGAAAGAGAAGCAGGAGAAGGACAAGAAGCAGAAGCAGGAGAAGCCGAAAGAGAAGAAGCAGAAGAAGCAGAAACATTAGCAGAACGAGAAGCAGAAGCAGAAGGAGAAGCAGCAGAAGAAGTAGAACCAGAAATTCAGGCAGGAGAAACAGAAGAAGCAGAAGCAGAAGCAGAAGGAGAAGCAAAAAGAGAAGCACAAGGAGTAGTAAAAGAAGCAGCAGAAGGAGAAGCAGCAGAAGAAGCAGAAAAACAAGCAGGAGAAGCAGAAGCAGAAAGAGAAGTAGAAGCAGAAGAAGCAGAACCAGAAGAAGAAGCAGTAGAAGCCTAAGAAAGAGAAGCAGGAGAAGCAGAAGCAGAAGATAAAGAAGAAGCATAAGAAGCAGAAATAGAAGCAGAGGGAGAAACAGAAGAAGGAGAAGGAGCAGCAGAAGGTGAAGCAGAAGGAGATGCAGAAGCAGAAAGAGAAGCAAAAACAGAAGGAGAAGTTGGAGAATCAGAAGAAGCAGAAGCAGAAAGAGAAGCAGAAGAGGGAGAAGGAGAAGCAGAAGCAGAAGGACAATCAGGAGAAGCAGAAGAAGCAGAAGCGGGAGAAGCAGAAAAGAAGAAGAAACAGAAGAAGGAGAAGGAGCAGAAGGAGAAGCAGAAGCAGAAGGAGAAGCAGAAATAGAAACAGAAGCAGACGAAGCAGTTGCAGGAGAAGCAGAAGCAGAAGACACAGAAGAAGCTGAAGAAGCAGAAGGAGAACCTGAAGCAGAAGGAGAAGCAGAAGCATCTGAAGCTGGAAAAGCAGAAGCAGAAGAAAGAGATGAAGAAGAAGATGAAGACGATGCGACGATGATGATGACGATGACGACGATGATGATGATGAATGATGATGACTACGACGAGACGAGTCAGCATCAGCATCAGGAGAAGCATATGGAGAAGCATGAGGAGAAGTATAATGAGAAGCAGTTTGAAGCATAACGATGCCGATGCATGGAGAAGCTGAGGCTGAGGAAAAGGATTAAGCATATGTAGCAGTAGTATGAAGCTGTGGAGAGGATCTATGACTGAGGGAGAAGTCGTATGGTGAAGGCA
>NW_012314348.1:0-2137 GCF_000151885.1 Dipodomys ordii | reverse complement strand
TCAGGCTGGCGGTCGAACCCCGCCCTCCCCCCTCCCAGTCGTCATGGCTACGACAGAGGAAAAGCAAATGATGATAATAATGAATCATAACAACCTATATGTATGTGTATGTCAGAACTCTCACTCCCCACTGCCGGGTAGGTGAGGACTGACTGACTGAGTGAGTGACTGACCCGACCCGTGTTTTGCCCCTCCCGCCGCCCCATCCACCTTGTCGATGGCGAACGCGCACCATCTAGCGGTGGTTTTGTGAATTGCAGTTTTCTCTCATGAAATGCATGGGGGAAAACAGAGAACAAACAAACCACGCACTGACTGACTGAGAAAACCGGCCCAGGCTGGCTGGCCCCGAGAGAGACTGCCTTCTTTTCAGAGAAGGGGTGGGGTGGGGATGATGATGTGCCTCGTTGGAGTATGGGGCCCATGCATAGGCAGGCAGGCTCGGAGTGGGACCGTTGTGTGTTGGAGCGCCAGTACAGTAGCTCAAGCCCCAGGATTGACTGGCAAGTCGAGAGGAAAAGGAGGGAAGCAGTGCGGGCGGGCGGGCGGGCGTGAGAGAGAATTCAAACGAGAGAGAGAGAGAGAGAAAGAGACATACAGACAGACAGACAGACAGACAGACAGAGACAAAGAGAGACACAGAGAGAGAAATAGAGAAACAGAAACAGAGAGACAAGAGACAGAGACGTGGTGAATTGGTCCGGCTGGACTACATACATGCTCTGTCGCGTCCGATCTTTGAGTTTCCTCAAAGATGCACGCACGCACAAACACAGATACACTAAGATGCCCTCTGCCCCCTCTTCTCTCCTCTCCAATTCCCCCGCAGCCTCCCCCCTCCCCCCCCCCGTCAGGCACCAGAAATGAGATCCCTCCCCTTCGCCTATTGCGTCAATTACAAACAAAGGCAGCGTGAGATTCAAGCAAATTTGTTTTATTTTGTTCCGAGGGTAGGGTTGTGGATTTTGGTGGGGGGGGGGTCCGAGGTAGATACCTTTATTTGTAGTAGTCTCAAATATCTGTTCGAGTAAGAATCCTTACTTCTATATTGCGAAAGACCAGAAGTCCAAATTCTCACTAGAACCAAGTTTGTGAGGACTTCATGGTTGTATATGAAAGCCAAGCAGTCTTGTGAAGGTTGCTTCATAAGACAGCAAGGTGCTGACCCTGGGATCCTCCATCAGGATACTTAATGCACAGAGCACATAATCAGTTGCTGCCAATCCTGAATCTGGCTTATTTAATTCCAGGAAGTCTGGGGAAGAGAGTAACCAAGCAGAATGAACAGCACAGCAGATTGCCCTTTGTAAATATCAGAAGTTCCAATGCTTGCCAGGTTCTTAGTCTATGACCTGTGCTTTAATGCAACTGTTTATCACATGAAATACTTTTCAGATAACAACTTCTCTTCAAGGATTCTTCTTCCTTGTGGGAAACAGAGCTTGCATAGTCTCCAGCATTTCTGGTAAGTTGGAGAAGCCCATGACCAACTATCCTGATACAACAAACCTTTATTTTTTTTAAGGTTTAGATGTGACAAACTTATAGCACATGTGTAAGTACAAACACGGAACCCACATCATCTTGAATAGAATCAGAGTAGAGCAGGTAATTCCAAGCCTTGAGTTCTGAGCCATTCAGGCTGTGCATTCTTCATATAATGGCCTCTCTCCTGTATCAGCTGTGAGATCAGAAGAATTCAGAGTGAGTGAAATCAACACTGATACAAAGAACCAATTCAGTTCTCACTAAATGTGTACTTCTTTTATAAAAGTTTAAGGCTAAAGAGCAAAGAGGATATGAAATTAGCTGATATGCATAAATTAATGAGCCCACTGTGTCATTGGTTCATCAGGTATTAAGGGGGGAGCACAATGAAGGATATTGGAAGCGTGCCCTAGAAACAAAGACAACACTTTATGACAACTACTCTTTCAGAAAATCAGTGCCTTGAAAAGTACAGGATTAAAGAAGGGAAGACGAAAAGTAGCATGTATCACGTGTGAGATGAAAATTTCCTAAAACTATACAGGAGATTGAGACAGTAACTCTGAGATGTAAATGGAGATGCAGTTTTATCAGTGGCTGAGTAGCATGTCTAAAAACCCATCACTCCTCCACAAAAAACAAAAGAGTA
>NW_012314347.1:0-2137 GCF_000151885.1 Dipodomys ordii | reverse complement strand
GGGACACAGCGGGGGACACAGCGGGGGACAGCAGGGAACACAGTGGGGTACTCAGCGGGACACAGAGGGTGCACAGCGGGGACACAGCAGGATACAGCGGGACACAGCAGGACACAGCTCAGGACACAGCGGGGGACAGAGCAACGACACTGCGGGACACAGCGGGGACACAGGGGGACTCAGCAGGGTCACAGCGGGACACAGCAGGGACACAGCAGGGACACAGCGGGGGACACAGTGGGACACAACGGGACACAGCGGGGGACACAGCAGGACACTGCGGGGGACACAGCAGGGGACAAAGCATGACACAACGGGGAACACAGCGAGGACACAGCGGGACCCAGCGGGACACAGCGTTGATACAGCGGGGACACAGCGTTACACAGCGGGTTGCAGAACTGGGGACACAAAGGGACACAGTGGGGGACACAGCGGGACACAGCGGGACACAGTGGGACACAGACGGGACAAAGCGTGAGACACAGCAGGGGACAGAGCAGGAGACAGCGGGGGAAACAGCGAGGACACAGCGGGACACAGCGGGGACACAGCGGGGACTCAGCAGGGGACACAGCGGGGGACAAAGCGGGACACCACCGAACACAGCGGGACACAGCGGGAAACAGCGGTGACGCTGCGGGGACACAGCGGGACACAGCGGGGGACACAGCGGGACACAGCGGGATACAGCGGGGGACACAGCGGGACACAGTGGGGGACAGAGCGTGAAACACATCGAGACACAGCAGGGACAAAGCTGGACATAGCGGGGTATACACAGCGGGACACAGCGGGGCCACAGCGGATCACAGCGGGACACTGCGTGGACACAGCAGTAGACACAGCGGGATCCAGCGAGGATCACAGCGGGACACAGTGGGGGACAAAGCGGGACAGCACGGGACACAGCGGGACACAGCGGGGACACTGCGTGAACATAGCAGGACACAGCGGGGTACACAGTGGGACACAGCGGGACACAGTGGGGTACATAGCGGGGACACAGCGGGGACACATCGGGCCACAGCGGGGGACACAGCAGGACCCAGTGGGGGACACAGCGGGAAAAGCGTGGACACAGCGGGGGGCACAGAGGGACACCACGGGGACACAGCAGTGGACAAAGCGGGACACAGTGGGGACACAGCGGGACACAGCGGAGGACACAGCGGGGGACACCGCGGGACACAGCGGGACACAGCGCGGACACAGCAGTGGACACAGCGGGACACAGCGGGGGACACAGCGGGACACAGCAAGGGACACAGCGGGGGACACAGCGGGACACAGCCGGACACAGCGGGTGATTCAGGGGGGACACAGCGGGACACAGCGGGGAACACAGCGAGGACACATTGGGACACAGTGGGGACACAGCGGGACTCAGCGGGGGACACAGCAGTACACAGCGGGACACAGCGGGACACAGCGGGGAAACAGCAGGGACACACGGGGGACACAGGGAGGACATAGCGGGACACTGCGGGGACACAGCGGGGACTCACCGGGGTAGTCAGCGGGACACAGCAGGTGCACAGCGGGGCACAGCGGGGGAAAGAGTAACGATACAGCGGGACACAGCCGGGACACAGGGGGACTCAGCAGGGTCCCAGCGGCACACAGCGGGACACAGCGGGACACAGCTGGGGACACAGCAGGGACACACCGGGGGACACAGCGGGACACAACGGGGGACACAGAGGGGTACACAGCGGGACACAGCGGGGAACACAGCGAGGACACAGCGGGATCCAGCGGGACACAGCATCAATACAGCGGGGACACAGCGAGACACAGCGGGGTACACAGCTGGGAACACATCGGGACACATCGGGGGACACAGAGGACCCAGCGGAACACAGTGTGGGACAGAGTGAGGACACAGCGGTACACAGCGGGACACAGCGGGGACACAGCAGTAGACACAGCAGGACCCAGTGGGGGACACAGCGGGACACAGCGGGGACTCACCGGGGCACACAGCGGGGGACAAACTGGGACACCACGGGAAACAGTGGGACACAGCTGGACACTGCGGGGACACTACGGGAATATAGCGGGACACAGTGGGGTACACAGCGGGACACAGAGGGACACAGCGGGGGACTCAGCGGTGACAGAGCGGACACAGCTG
>NW_012314346.1:0-2137 GCF_000151885.1 Dipodomys ordii | reverse complement strand
TCTGCTACAACTGCTACTGCTCTACTCTTCTGTTCATCTGCTTCTCCATCTGCTTCAGTTCTGCTTCTGCATCTTCGGATTCTTATGCTTCTGCTTCTCCTGCTTCTGCTTCTTCTGCTTCTACTGCTTCTCTTTCTGCTTCTCATTCTGCTTCTCCTTCTCCTTCTGCTTCTCCTATTGATTCTGCTGCCCTTCCTTCTCCTTCTCCTTCTCCTACTTCTGCTTCTCCTTCTGCTTCTGCTTCTTCTGCTTCTCCTGCTTCTCCTTCTGCATCTTCTTCTGCTTCTGCTTCTTCTTCTGCTTCTTCTTCTGCTTCTGCTTCTCCTTCTTCTGCTTCTCCTTCTGATTCTCCTTCTGCTTCTCCTTCTGGTGCTCCTTGTCCTTCTTCTGCTTCTCCCTCTGATTCTGCTTCTTATGCTTATCCTTTTCTTCTGCTTCTGCTTCTCCTGCTTCTGCTTCTTCTGCTTCTACTTCTTCTCCTTATGCTTCTCCTTCTCCTTCTCCTTCTTCTTCTTCTTCATCTACTTCTTCTTCTTCTTCTTCTTCTTCTTCTTCTTCTTCTTCTTCTTCTTCTTCTTCTTCTTCTTCTTCTTCTTCTTCTTCTTCTTCTTCTTCTTCTTCTTCTTCTTCTTCTTCTTCTTCTTCTTCTTCTTCTTCTTCTCTTTATTCTGCTTCTTCTTTTCCGGCTTCTTCTGCATCTAGTCCTTCTCTTTCTTCTTCTCATTCTGCTTCTGCTTCTCCTTCTTCTTCTCCTATTGCTTCTGCGACTCTTCCTTCTCCTTCTCCTACTTCTACTTCTCCTTCTGCTTCTTCTGCTTCTCCTGCTTCTCCTTATGCATCTTCTTCTGCTTTTGTTTCTGCTTGTGCTGCTTCTTCTGCTTCTGTTTCTCCTTCTGCTTCTCCTTTTGCTTCTTTTGCTTCTCCTCTGATTCTCCTTCTCCTTCTGCTTCTGTTTCTCTTTCTCCTTCTTGTTCTCCTGCTTTTCCTTCTGCTTCTCCTTCTGCTGCAACTGCTACTGCTTCTGCTTCTTCTGTTTCTTCTGCTTCTCCTTCTGCTTTTGATTCCCTTTCTGCTTCTGCTTCTCCTTCAGCTTGTCGTTCTGCTTCTCCAGATTCTGCTTCTCCTGCTTCTCCTTCTGCTTCAGGTTCTGCTTCTGCTTCTTCGGATTCTTATGCTTCTGCTTCTCCTGATTCTGCTTCTTCTGCTTCCCCTCCTCTTTCTGCTTCTCCTTCTGTTTCTGCTTCTCCTTCTGCTTCTGCTTCTGCTTCTTGTCCTTCTCCTGTTTCTTCTGCTTCTGTTTCTCCTGCTTCTGCTTTTTCTGCTTTTCCTGCTTCTCTTTCTGCTTCTCCTTCTGCTTCTGCTTCTCCTTCGGCTTCTGCTCCTTCTCCTTCTTCTGTTTCTTCTTCTTCTGCTTCTCCCGCTTCTGCTTCTTCTGCTTCTCCTTCTTCTCGTTCTGCTTCTCTTCGTCGGCTTCTCTTTCTACTTCAGCTTCTTCTTCTTCTCTTTAGTTCTTCCCCTTCTGCTTCTGCTTCTTCTGCTTCTCCTGCTTCTCCTTCTGCATCTCCTTCTGCTTGTGATTTTCCTTGTGCTTCTTCTGCTGCTTCTGCTTCTCCTTCTCCTTCTTCTGCTTCTCCGTCTGCTTCTGCTTCTTCTGCTTTTCATGATTCTCCTTCTGCTACTCCTTCTGCTTCTCCTTCTGTTTATCCTTCTCCTTTTCGTTCTTCTGCTATTCCTTCTGCTTCTCTTTCTGCTTCTGCATCTTCAGCTTCTTCTGCTACTGCTTCTGCTTCTTCTGTTTCTTCTTCTTCTCCTTCTGCTTTTGCTTCTCTTTCTGCTTCTGCTTCTCCTTCTGGTTCTCCTTCTTCTTCTCCAGATTCTTCTTCTTCTGCTTTTCCAGCTTCTCCTTCTGCTTCATGTTCTCCTTTTGCCTCTTCGGCTTCTTCTGCTTCTATTTCTGCTTCTCCTTCTGTTTCTGCTTCTCTTTCTGCTTCTGCTCCTTCTCCTTCTTCTATTTCTTCTGATTCTGCTTCTCCTGCTTCTGCTTCTCTTGCTTCTCCTTCTGTTTCTCTTTATGCTTCTCCTTCTGCTTCTCCTTCTTCTGCTTCTACTACTGCTTCTGCTTCTGCTTCTCCTTTGA
>NW_012314345.1:0-2137 GCF_000151885.1 Dipodomys ordii | reverse complement strand
CAAACGGGACACAGCAGGGGACACAGCGAGGACACAGCGGGACAAAAGCGGGGACACTGCGTGAACATAGCGGGACACAGCGGGGTACACAGCTGGGGACACAACGGAACACAGCACGGGACACAGCGAGGACACAGCCGAACACAGCGGGGGACACAGCGAGGACACAGCGATACACAGCGAGAAACAGCGGGACACAGCGTGGACACAGCAGTAGACACAATGGGACACAGTGGGGGACACAACGGGACACAGCGGGGAACACAGCGAGGACACAGCAGCACCCAGCGGGACACAGCGTCGATACAGTGGGGACACAGAGGGACACAGCGGGGTACACAGCTGGGGACACAACGGGACACAGCAGGAACACAGCGGGACACAGCAGGGTACACAGTGGGACATAGCGGGACACAGTGTGGGACAAAGGGGGAGACAGCGGGGGACACAGCGAGGACACAGCGGGACACAGCGGCGACACTGAGGGGACTCAGCGTGGTACACACCAGGGGACAAAGCGGGACACTATGGGACACAGTGTGACACAGCGGGACACAGCGGGGACACTGCGGGGACACAGCGGGACAAACCGGGGGACACAGCGGGACACAGCAGGACACAGCGGGGGACACAGCGGGGGACAGCGGAGACAGAGAGGGGACACAGCGAGACTCAGCACTGAAACAGCTAGACACAACCGAGTACACAGCGGGACACAGCGGGCACACAGCGGGCACACAGCGGGGATACAGAGGGAAACAGCGGGGGACACAGCGAGGATACATCGGGACACAGCGGGACACAGCAAGGGACAAAGCGGGAGACAGCCGGGGACACAGCGAGGACACAGCGGCACACAGCGGGGTCACAGCAAGGACACAGCGGCACACAGTGGTGACACAGCAGGGGACACAGCGGATGACACAGCGAGGACACAGCGGGGGACACAGCGGGGGACACAGCGGGACACAGTGGGGAACACAGCGAGAAAACAGAAGGACACAGCGGGACACAGCGTCGATACAGCCGGGACACAGCGTTACATAGCGTGGTACACAGCTGTGGACACAACGGGACACAGTGGGGGCACAGCAGGACACAGCGGGACACAGTGGGAAACAGCAGGGACAAGGCATGAGACACAGTGGGGGAGAGAGCGGGAGACAGCGGGGAACACAGCGAGGACACAGCGGGACACAGCGGTGACACAGCGGAGGACACAGCGGGACACAGCAGGGGACACAGTGGGGTACACAGCGGGACACAGCGGGGACACAGGCGGGACACAGCGGGACACAGCGGGGAACACAGCGAGGACACATTGGGACACAGCGGGGACACAGCGGGACACATTGTGGGACAAAGCAGTACACAGCGGGACACAGCGGGACACAGCGGCGGACACAGAGGGGTACAGAGCGGGACACAGCGACGAACACAGCGAGGATACAGCGGGACCCAGCGGAACACAGCGTCGATACAGCGGGGACACAGCGGGACACAGCGGGGTACAAAGCTGGGGACACAACGGGACACAGCGAGGACACAGCCGAACACAGCGGGGGACACAGGAGGACACAGCAGTACACAGCGAGACACAGCGGAACACAGCGTGGACACAGCAGTAGACACAGCGGGACACAGTGGGATACACAGCTGGGGACACAGCGGGGAACACAGGGAGGACACAGCGGGACCCAGTGGGACACAGAGTTTATTCAGCGGGGACACAGCGGGACACAGCGGGATACACAGCTGGGGACACAACGGGACACAGCGGGACAATGCGGGACATAGCGGGGACACATGGGGACACAGTGAGGCACAGCAAGGATACAACTGGACAGAGTTTGGACACAGCGGGGACACAGCGGGGAAACAGCGGGACACAGCTGGACACAGCGGGACACAGCGTGGACACAGAGGGGGACCGAGAGGGACAGAGGGGACACACCGAGGTACAACGGGGACATAGCAGGAAACAGCAGGGACGAAGCGGGACATAGCCGGGACACAGCGGTGGACAAAGAGGGGACACAGCGGGACATAGTGAGGGACACAGCGGGACAAAGCGAGACATAGCCGGGACACAGCGGGGCACACAACGGGACACAGCGGGGTACACAGCGTGTGATGA
>NW_012314344.1:0-2137 GCF_000151885.1 Dipodomys ordii | reverse complement strand
TCATGTACTGCTGTGTCCACGCTGTGTCCCGCTGTGTCTCGCTGTGTCCCGCTGTGTCCTCTCTGTGTCCCCTGCTATGTTCCGCTGTGTCCTCGCTGTGTCCCCCGCTGTGTCCCGCTGTGTCCCCATTGTGTCCCCCGCTGTGTCGCGCTGTGTCCCGCTGTGTCCCTCGCTGTGTCCGCTACTGTGTCCTGCTGTGTCCCCCGCTGTGTCACCAATGTGTCCCGCTGTGTCCTCGCTGTGTCCCGCTGTGTCTCGCTGTGCCCCCACTCTGTCCCGTTGTGTCCACAGCTGGGTACCACGCTGTGTAACACTGTGTCCCCGCTGTATGGACGCTGTGTCCTTCTGTGTCCCGCTGTGTCCTTGCTGTGTTCCCCGCTGTGTCCCGCTGTGTCCCCAGCTGTGTCACGCGCTGTGTCCCGCTGTGTCCTCGCTGTGTCCCCCGCTGTGTCCCACTGTGCCCCCTGCTGTGTTCGGCTGTGTCCCGCTATGTCTCGCTCGGTCCCTGATGTGTCCCGCTGTGTCCCCGCTGTGTGCCCGGCTGTGTCCTGCTGTGTACTCCGTTGTGTCCAGCTGTGTCACCGCTGTGTCTCGCTTTGGCCCCTCTCTGTCTCCGCTGTCCCCCGCTGTGTCCCCCGCTGTGTCCCGCTGTGTCCCGCTTTGTCCCGCTGAGTCCCCTCTGTGTCGCCGCTGTGTCCTGCTGTGTCCTCGCTGTGTCCCCCGCTGTCTGCCGCTTTGTCCCCGCTGTGTCCCAAGCTGTGTCCCGCTGTGTCCCGCTGTGTACCCCGCTGTGTCCCACTCTGTTTCCGCAGTGTCCCCGCTGTGTACCGCTGTGTCCCGCTGTGTCCGGCTTTGCCCCCACTGTGACCCATTGTGTCCCCAGCTGTGTACCTCGCTGTGTCCCGCTGTGTCCCCGCTGTATCGACGCTGTGTCCCGCTGTGTCCCGCTGTGTCCTCGCTGTGTCCCACGCTGTGTTCTGCTGTGGCCTCGCTTTTTTCCCCGCTGTGTCCCCCTCTGTGTCCCCCGCTGTGTCCCGCTGTGTCCCCCGCTGTGTCCCTGCTGTGTCCCGCTGTGTCCCGCTGTGTACTGCTGTGTCCCCTGCTGAGTCCCGCTGTGTCCCCGCTGTGTCCTAATGTATCCTCGATCTGTCCCCCGCTGTGTACCGCTGTGTCCATCCTGTGTCCCCCGCTGTGTCCCGCTGTGTCCCGCTCTGTCCCTTGCTATGTCCTGCTGTGTCCCCCGCTGTTTCCCGCTCTATCCTTGCTGTGTCTCCCACTGTGTGCCCCTGTGTCCTCGCTGTTTCCCCCGCTGTGTCCCGCTGTGTCATTTTGTGTCACGCTGTTTTCCCGCTGTGTCCCTGCTGTGTCCCTCTGTGTACCCCGCTGTGTCCAGTTTTGTCTCCGCTGTGTCTCGCTGTGTCCCATGCTCTGTCCCACACTGTGTCCCGCCTTGTCCCGCGCTGTGTCCCGCTGTGTCCCCCGCTGTGTCCCGCTGTGTCACCTGCTGAGTCCCCGCTGTGTCACCGCTGTTTCCCGCTGTTTCCTCGCTGTGTCCCCTGCTGTCACCCGCTCTGTCCCCTGCTGTGTCTCTCGCTTTTTCCCTGCTGTGTCCCACTGTGTCCCACTGTGTCCGGCTGTGCCCCCACTGTGTCCCGTTGAGTCCACAGGTGTGTACCACACTGTGTAACGCTGTGTCCCCGCTGTATCGACGCTGTGTCCCGCTGTGTCCCGCTGGGTCCTCGCTGTGTTCCCCGCTGTGTCCCGCTGTGTCCACCGCTGTGTCCCCCGCTGTGTCCTCGCTGTGTCCCCTTCTGTGTCCCGCTGTGTTCCACTGTGTCCCCGCTGTGTGCCTGCTGTGTCCCGCTGTGTCTCCCGCTTTGTCCCGCTGTGTCCCCTGATGTATCCCGCTGTGTGCCCGCTGTGTCCAGCTGTGTAAACTGCTGTGTCCAGATGTGTCACACTGTGTCTCACTGTGGCAACTCTCTGTCTCCACTGTCCCCCACTATGTTACCCAAAAAAGAACCGATAAGACCCCTGCTTTTACAGGCTGTGTCCACCAAGGTCCCCGCTGAGTCCCGCTGTATAGAATGTGATCCCGGGAGGACCATTTTGAACCACGCCGTGTCCACCCCTTAAA
>NW_012314343.1:0-2137 GCF_000151885.1 Dipodomys ordii | reverse complement strand
AAAAGAGAAGCAGAAGGAGAAGTAGAAGAAGCAGCAGAAGGAGAAGCAGCAGAAGAAGCAGAAAAACAAGCAGGAGAAGCAGAAATAGAAAGAGAAGTAGAAGCAGAAGAAGCTGAAGCAGAAGAAGAATCAGTAGAAGTATAGAAGCAGAAGCAGGAGAAGCAGAAACAGAAGAAAAAGATGAAACATAAGAAGCAGAAGCAGAAGCAGAGGGAGAAACAGAAGAAGGAGCAGCAGAAGGTGAAGCTGAAGGAGATGCAGAAGCAGAAAGAGAAGCTGAAACAGAAGGAGAAGAAGAAGTATTATTTTGAGAATCTGAAGAAGCAGAAGCAGAAGAAGGATAAGAAAAAGCAGAAGCAGAGGAAAGGAAGGAGAAGCAGAAGAAGCAGAAGTTGGAGAAGCAGAAGAAGAAGAAGAAGCAGAAGAAGAAGAAGAAGAAGAAGAAGAAGAAGAAGAAGAAGAAGAAGAAGAAGAAGAAGAAGAAGAAGAAGAAGAAGAAGAAGAAGAAGAAGAAGAAGAAGAAGAAGAAGAAGAAGAAGAAGAAGGAGAAGCAGAAGCAGAAGGAGAAGCAGAAAGAGAAGGAGAAGAAGCAGTAGCAGGAGAAGCAGAAGAACAGAAGAAGCCGAAGAAGCAGAAGCAGGACCTGAAGCAGAAGAAACAGAACAAGCAGAAGAAGCAGAAGCAGAAGCAGAACGAAAAGCAGAAGAAGAAGAAGGAGAAGGAGAAAGAGAAGGATTAGGAGTAGGAAGAGCAGAAGGAGAATCAGAAGCAGAACGAGAAGCAGAAGGAGCAGCAGAAGGAGAAGCAGAAGGAGAAGGAGAAGGAGAAGCAGAAGAAGGAGAAACAGAAGCAGAAGAAGCAGCAGAAGGAGAAGCAGAAGCAGAAGAAGATGCAGAAGGAGGAGCAGGACAAGCAGAAGAAGCAAAAGCAGGAGAAGCAGAAGTAGGAGAAGGAGAAGGAGAAGGAAGGGCAGAAGAAGGAATAGGAGAAGCAGAAGGAGAAGCAGAAACAGAATGAGAAGCAGAAAGAGAAGCAGTAGAAGCAGAAGAAGCAGGAAAAGCAGAAGCAGACGAAAGAGAAGAAGAAGAAGAAGAAGAAGAAGAAGAAGAAGAAGAAGAAGAAGAAGAAGAAGAAGAAGAAGAAGAAGAAGAAGGAGAAGCATAAGGAGAAGCAGAAGAAGCAGAAGCAGGAGAAGCAGAAGATAAAGAATAAGCAAAAGAAGCAGAAGCAGAAGCAGTGGGGGAAGCTGAAGAAGGAGAAGGAGAAGGAGCAGCAGAAGGAGAAGCAGAACCAGAAAGAGAATCAGAAACAGAAGGAGAACAAGAAGGAGAAGCAGGAGAATCAGAAGAAGCAGAAGTAGAAGCAGAAAGAGAAGGAGAAGAAGGAGAAGCAGAAGTAGAATCAGAATAAACAGAAGAAGAAGAAGCAGAAGAAACAGAAGCAAAAGAAACAGAAGAAGGAGAAGAGCAGAAGCAGAAGCAGAAGGAGAAGCAGAAGCAGAAGGAGAAGCAGAAAGAGAAGCAGGAGAAGCAGAAGAAGCAGGAGAAGCAGATGCAGAAGAAACAGGAGAAGCCGAAGAAGCAGAAACAGAATCTGAAGCAGAAGGAGAAACAGAAGAAGCACAATCTGAAGCAGAAGCAGAAGAAACAGAAATAGTACAATAAGCAGAAGCACAAGCACCAGGAGAAGCAGAAGAAGAAGAAGAAGAAGAAGAAGAAGGAGAAGGAGTAGGAGTAGGAGAAGCAAAAGGATAAGCAGAAGCAGAAAGAGACGCAGAAGGAGAAGCAGCACGAGAAGTAGGACAAGCAGGAGAAGCAGAAGAAACAGAAGACGCAGAAGCAGAATGAGAATCAGAAGGAGAAATTGAAGCAGAAGCAGAAGCAGAAGGAGAATCAGAAGCAGAAGGAGAAGCAGAAGGAGAAGGAGAAGGAGAAGCAGAAAAAGAAGCAGAACGAGAAGCAGGAGAAGCAGAAGCAGGAGAAGCAGAAACAGAAAAAAGAGAAGAAGGAGAAGAAGCAGAAGCAGAAGGAGAAGCAGAAGTAGGAGAAGGAGAAGGAGGAGAAGCAGAAGCAGAAAGAGAAGCAGAAGCGGAATGAGAAGCAGAAAGAGAAGCAGGAGAAGCACAAGAAGCAGAAGC
>NW_012314342.1:0-2137 GCF_000151885.1 Dipodomys ordii | reverse complement strand
TAGCGGGGGAAAGCGGGACACAGCGAGGACACAGCAGTGGTACACAGCGGGACACAGTGGGACACAGCGGGTGACATGGGGGGACACATCGGGACACAGTGGGGACACAGCGGGACTCAGCGGGGGACACAGCAATATACAGCAGGATACGGCGGGGACACAGCAGGGACACAGCGGGGGACACAGCGGGACACAGAAGGAGACATAGAGGTGTACACAGTGGGACACAGTGGGGAATACAGCGAGGACACAGCGTGACCCAGTGGGACACAGCATCGATACAGAGGGACACATCGGACACAGCAGGGTAAACAGCTGGGGACACAACGGGACACAGCGGGTAAACAGCTGGGGACACAACGGGACACATCGGGGGACACAGCGAGGACCCAGCGGAACACAGCGAGGACACAGCGGGACACAGCGGGGACACCCCGGGACACTGAGGTTCACAGCAGGGACACAGCGGGACACAGCGGGACACAGCAGGACACAGCTTGGGACACAGCGGGACACAGCGGGGGACACAGCGAGGACACAGCGGGACACAGCGGGGGACACAGCGAGGACACAGTGGGACACAGCGAGGGAAAAAGCGGGACACAGCGGGGACACAGCAGTGGACACAGCTTGACACAGCAGGGGACACAGCGGGACACAGCGGGGGACACAGCGGGACACAGAGGGGGACACATCAGGGGACACAGGGGGGAAACAGCGGGACACAGCGGGGACACAGCGGTACTCAGCGGGCGATACAGCAGTATACAGCAGGACACAGCAGGGACACAGCGGGACACAGCGGGACACAGCGTCAATACAGCGGGGACACAGCGGGACACAGCGGGGTACACAACTGGGGACACAACGGGACACATCGGGGGACACAGCGAGAACACAGCAGAACACAGCAGGACACAGCGGGGACACAGCAGTAGACACAGCGGGACTCACAGGGGGACACAGCGGGGGAAAACCTGGGACACCACGGGACACAGTGGGACACAGCGTGACACAGCGGGGACACTGCGGGAACATAGCGGGACACAGCGGGGTACACAGCGGGGGACACAGCGGGGGATACAGCGGGACACAGATGGGGACACAACAGGGGACACATGGGGGAAACAGCGGGACACAGCGAGGACACAGCGGGACTCAGCGGGGACACAGCAGGACACAGCAGGGACATAGCGGGACCCAGCGGGTCCCAGCGTCAATACAGCGGGGACAAAGCGGGACACAGTGGGGTACACAGCTTGGGACACAACGGGACACATCGGGGGACACAGCGAGGACCCAGCGAAACACAGCGTAGAACACAGCGAGGAAACAGCGGGACACAGCGGGACACAGCAGGACACAGCGAGGACACAGCAATACACACAGCGGGACCCACTGGGGGACACAGCGGAACACAGCGGGGACTCACCGGGGGACACAGCGGGGGACAAACTGGGACACCACGGGACACAGTGGGACACAGCATGAACAGCGGGGACACTGCGGGAAGATAGCGGGACACAGCGGGTACACAGCGGGACACAGCAGGACACAGCGGGGGACACAGCGGGGACACAGCGGGACACAGCGGTGGACAGAGCGAGGACACAGCGGGTCACAGCGGGACACAGCGGGGGACAAAGCAGGACACAGCGGGGGACACAGCGAGGACACAGCTGGACACAGCGGGGTACACAGCGGGACACAGCGGGGGACACAGAGTGTTACACAGCGGGACACAGCGGGAAACACAGCGAGGACACAGCGGGGAACAAAGCGGGACACCACGGGACACAGTGTGACACAGCGGGACACAGCGGGGACACTGCAGGGACACAGCGGGACAAAGGGGGGACACAGCGGTACACAGCGGGACACATCATGGACACTGAAGGACACACCGGGACAAAGCGGGGGACACAGTGAGACACAGCGGGACACAGCGGGGGACAGCAGGGGAGAGTGAGGGGATACAGCGGGACACAGCGTGGACACAGCTGGACACAGAGGGGTACACAGCGGGACACAGCGGGCACACAGTGGGGACACAGCGGGACACAGCGGGACACATGGGGGACAGAGCGGGACAGAGCGTGACACAGCCGAGGACACCATGGGGGACACAGCGGGGGAC
>NW_012314341.1:0-2137 GCF_000151885.1 Dipodomys ordii | reverse complement strand
GACACAGCAGGACACAGCGGGGACTCAGCGGGGGACACAGCCGGGAACACAGCTGGACACAGCGGGGCACAGCGGACGACAAAGCAGGGGAAACAACGGTACAGAGCAGGACACAGCGGGGAAACATCGGAGACACAGCAGGACACAGCGGGGGACAGCGGGGACAAAGCAGGACACAGCGGGACACAGTGGGGGACACAGTGGGACACAGCGGGGACCCACCGGGTGACACAGCTGGAGACAAAGCGCGACACAAAGGGACACTGGGGAACACAGCGGTGACACAGCAAGGACAAACGGGGACATAGAGGGACACAGTGGGACACAGCGGGGACACAGCCTGACACAGCAGGACACAGCGGGGCACAGCGGAGGACACATTGGGGGACACAGCGGGACACAGCGGGGGACACAGCGGGAAACACAGCGGAGACACAGCGCGACACATCGGGGACACAGCATGACACAGGGGGACACAGCAGGGACAAAGCGGGACCTAGCAGGGGACACAGTGGGACACAGCGGGACACAGCAGGGACACAAGGGGGACAGAGCGGGACATAGCGGGGGACACAGCAGGGACACAGCGGGAAACAGCGGAACACAACGGGGTACACAGCAGAGGACAGCGGGGACACACCAGGGGACAACGGGGACACAGTGGGACAAAGCGGGGGACACAGCGGGACACAGCGGGGGACACAGCGGGGGATACAGCCCACACAGTGGGGGACACAGTGGGGGACACACAGGGGCACACAGCTGGACACAGCGGGGACACAGCGGGACACAGCGGGGAAACAGCAGGGACACAGCAGGACACAGCAGGGGATACAGCGGGACACAGTGGGACACAGCAGGGACAAAGCATGAGACACAGCGGGAGACAGAGCGGGAGACAGCGGGGGACACAGCGGAACACAGCGGGGTACACAGCGGGACACAGCGGGGGACATAGCGGTGGAAACAGCGGGACACAGCGGGGGACACATTGGGGGATACAGCGGGGACACAGCGGGACACAGCGGGGGACACAGCAGGGACACAGCGGGGGACACAGCGGAGACAAATCGGGACACAGCGGGGGACAAAGCGGGACACAGAGGGGGACACAGCGGGACACAGAGGGGCACACAGCGGGGACACAGCGGGACACAGCGGGGACACAGCGGTGGACACAGAAGGGACACAGCGGGGGACACAGCGGGACAAAGCAGGGGACACTGCGGGACACAGCCGGGACACAGGGGAACACAGCGGGGAAACAGCAGGGACACAGCGGGACACAGCGTGGGACACAGCGTGAATCAGCGGGGACACAGCGGGACACAGCGGGGCACACTGCGGGGGACACAACCCACTCAGTGGGGGACACAGCGGGGGACACAGCGTGGGACACAGCGGGACACAGCGTGGGAAACAACGGGACACAGCTTGGACACAGCGGGACACAGCGGGACACTGCGGGAACACAGAGGGGACACAGCGGGGACACAGCGGGACACAGGGGGACACGGCAGGGACAAAGTGGGACATAGCGGGGGACACAGCGGGACACAGCGGGACACAGCGGGGACACAGCGGCACACAGCGGGGAACACAGCGGGGGATACAGCCCACACAGTGGGGGACACAGTTGGGGACACATCGGGGGACACAGCGGGACACAGCGGGGACACAGTGGACACAACGGGGAAACAGCAGGGACACAGCGGGACACAGCGGGGGAAACAGTGGGACACAGTGGGACACAGCGGGGGACAGCGGTGACACAGCGGGACACAGCGGGACACAGCTGTGGACACAGAGGGGACACAGCGGGGGACACAGCGGGACACAGCGGGGGACACAGAGGTGACACAAAGGGGACAAAGCAGGACTCAGCGGGGGACACAGCAGGACACGTCTGGGGACACAGCGAGGACACAGTGGGACACAGCGAGGACACAGCGGGGACATTGCGGGGAACACAGCGGGAACACAGCGGGACACAGCGGGGGATACAGCCCACACAGTGGGGGACACAGTGGGGGACACAGCGGGGCACACAGCGGGACACAGCGGGGACACAGTTGGACACAGCGGGGAAACAGCAGGGACACAGCGGGACACAGCAGGGGAAACAGCAGGACACAGT
>NW_012314340.1:0-2137 GCF_000151885.1 Dipodomys ordii | reverse complement strand
GTGTCCCGCTGTGTCCCCCGCTGTGTCCCGCTGTGTCCCCGCAGGTTCACCGCTGTTTCACGCTGTGTCCTGCTGTGTTCCGTGGTGTCCCGCTTTGTCCCCCGCTGTGTCCCGCTGTGTCCACTGCTGGGTCCCCGCTGGGTCCCACTGTGTCCCGCTGTGTCCTCGCTGTGTCCCACTGTGTCCCCCCTGTTTCCCCGCTGGGTCCTGCTGTGTCCCGCTGGGTCCCGCTGGGTCCCCCGCTTTGTCCCGCTGTGTCCCCGCAGTGTCCCAGCTGTGTCCCGCTGTGTCCCACTGTGTCCTGTGGTGTCCCGATTTATCCCCCACTATGTCCCCTGCTGAGTCCCCTCTGTGTCCCCGCTGTGTCCCGCTGTGTCCTCCGCTGTGTCCCTCTGTGTCCCCAGCTGTGTCCTGCTGTGTCCCGCTGGGTCCTGCTGGGTCCCACAGTGTCCCCGCTGGGTCCCCGCTGTGTCCCGCTGTGTCCCCTGCTGTGTCCCGCTGTGTCCCCACAGGTTCACCGCTATTTCACACTGTGTCCCGCTGTGTTCCGTGGTGTCCCGCTTTGTCCCCCGCTGTGGCCTCCCTGAGCCACCTCTGTGTCCCCGCGGTGTCCCGCTGAGTCCTCGCTGTGTCCGCCTCTGTCTCCCGCTCTGTCCACCGCTGTGTCTCACGCTTTGTCCCCGCTGGGTCCCGCTGTGTCCCACTCTGTCCCCCACTGTGTCCCCCGCTGAGTCCTCTATGTGTCGCCGCTGTGTCCCGCTGTGTCCTCGCTGTGTCCCCTGCTGTCTCCCGCTTTGTCCCACGCTTTGTCCCCGCTGGGTCCCTCTGTGTCCCGCTCTGTCCCCCACTGTGTCCCCGCTGAGTCCTCTATGTGTCGCCGCTGTGTCCCGCTGTGTCCTCGGTGTGTCCCCTGCTGTCTCCCACTTTGTCCCACGCTGTGTCCCGCTGTGTCCCGCTGTGTCCTCGCTGTGTCCCCTGCTGTGTCCTGCTGTGTTCCCGCTGTGTCCCAAGCTGTGTCCCGCTGTGTCCCGCTGTGTGCCCCGCTGTGTCCCACTATGTTCCCGCAGTGTCCCCGCTGTGTCCCCGCTGTGTCCTCGCTGTGTTCCCCGCTGTGTCCCGCTGTGTCCCCCGCTGTGTCCCGCTGTGTCTACTGCTGTGTCCCGCTGTGTCCCCCTGTGTCTCGCTGTGTCCCGCTGTGTCCTCGCTGTTTCCCACGCTGTGTTCTGCTGTGTGCTCGCTGTGTCCCCCGCTGTGTCCCGTTGTGTCGCCAGCTGTGTACCCCGCTGTGTCCTGCTGTTTCCCCACTGTATCGACGTTGTATCCCGCTTGGTCCCGCTGTGTCCTCGCTGTGTTCCCCGCTGTGTCCTGCTGTTTACCCCTCTGTGTCCCCCGCTGTGTCCCGCTGTGTCCCGCTGTGTACTGTTGTGTCCCCCGCTGAGTCCCGCTGTATCCCAGCTGTGTCCCAATGTGTCCTCGCTGTGTCCCGCGCTGGGTCCCGCTGTGTCCCCGCTATGTCCCAATGTGTCCTCGCTGTGTCCCCCGCTGTGTCCCACTGTGTCCCGCTGTCTTCCCTGCTGTGTCTCTATGTGTCCCACACTTTGTCCCCCTGTGTCCCCGCAGTTTCCCCGCTGTGTCCCGCTGTTTCCCACTGTGTTCTGTGGTGTCCCGCTTTGTCCCCCGCTGTGTCCCCCAGTGAGTCGCCGCTGTGTCCCCGCTTTGTCCCGCTGAGTCCTCCATGTGTCCCCCACTGTGTTCCGCTGTGTCTCCCGGTGTGTCCCGCTGTATCCACTCCTTGGTCCCGGTTGTGTCCCGCTGTGTCCCGCTATGTCCGGCTGTGTCCTCACTGTGTCCCACTCTGTGTTCCGCTGTGTCCTCGCTGTGTCCCCCGCTGTGTCCCCCGCTGTGCCCTGCAGTGTCCCGCTCTGTCCCGCTGTGTCCTCGCTGTGTCCCGCTGTGTCCCCGCTGTGTCCCCGCTGTCTCCAACTTTGTCCCTTGCTGTGTCTCACGCTTTGTCCCCGCTGTGACCCACTGCGTCCCGCTGTGTCCCGCTGTGCCCCCACTGTGCCCCGTTATGTACACAACTTTGTACCATGCTGTGTAACGCTGTGTCTCCGCTGAATCAACACTGTGTCCCGCT
>NW_012314339.1:0-2137 GCF_000151885.1 Dipodomys ordii | reverse complement strand
GGTCACAAGCTTGTCCTACTGTGTCCCCCGCTGAGTCCCGCTGTGTCCCCGCTGTGTCCGAATGTGTACTCGCTGTGTCCCCCGCTGTGTCCCGCTGTGTCCCCCCTGTGTCCCCCGCTGTGTCCTGCTGTGTCCTCAATGTGTCCCCCGCTGTGTCCCGTTGTGTCCCCAGCTGTGTACCCCGCTGTGTCCCACTGTGTCCTCGCTGTATCGACGCTGTGTCTCGCTGTGTCCCGCTGTGTCCTCGCTGTGTTCCCCGCTGTGTCCCACTGTGTCCCCCGCTGTTTCCCCGCTGTGTCCCTCTATGTACCCCACTGTGTATAGCTTTGTCTCTGATGTGTCTCGCTGTGTCTCACGCTCTGTCCCCCGCTGTGTCCCGCTGTGTCCTCGCTGTGTCCCCCGCTGTCTCCCGCGTTGTCCCACGCTGTGACCCGCTGTGTCCTCGCTGTGTCCCATGCTGTGTCCCGCTGTGTCCCCCGCTGTGTCTCTCGCTGTGTCCCGCTGTGTCCCCGGCTGTGTCCGGCTGTGTCCCGCTTTGTCCCCCGCTGTGTCCTTGCTGTGTCCCCGCTGTGTCCCGCTGTGTCCCGCAGTGTCCCCAGCTGTGTCCCGCTGTGTCACCGCTGTGTCCCGCTGTGTCCTCGCTGTGTCCCCCGCTGTGTCCCGCTTTGTCCTTGCTGCGTACCCCGCTGTGTTCCTCTGTGTCCCCGGCTGTGTCCCGCTGTGTCCCCTGCAGTGTCCCCACTGTGTCCCGCTGTGTTTCGCTGTGTCCGGCTGTGTCCTCGCTCTGTCTCGCACAGTGTCCAGCTGTGTCCTCCCTGTGTCCCCCGCTGTGTCCCACTGAGTCCCCTGCTGTGTCCCGCTGTGTCCCGCTGTGTCACGCTCTGTCCCATCTGTGTCCCTCTGTGTCGAGCTCTGTCCCCGTTGTGTGTCCGCTGTGCCCCGCTGTGTACCCTTCTGTGTCCAGCTGTGTCCCCTCTGTGTCCCGCTGTGTCCCTTCTCTGTCCCCTGCTGTCCACCGTTGTGTCCCCCGGCTGTGTCCCGCAGTGGTCCCGCTGTGTCCCGCTGTGTGCTACTGTGTCCCGTGGTGTCCCGCTTTTTCCCCTCTATGTCCCCTGCTGAGTCCCCTCTGTGTCCCCGCTGTGTCCAGCTGTGTCCTCGCTGTGTCCTCCGCTGTCTCCCGCTTTGTCCCACGCTGTGTCCTACTGTGTCCCTGCTGTGTCGGGCTGTGTCCCCCGCTGTGTCCTGCTGTGTCCCGCTGTGTCCCCCACTGTGTCCTGCTGGGTCCCGCTGGGTCCCCGCTATGTCCCTGCTGTGTCCGGCTGTGTCCCCCGCTGTGTCCCGCTGTGTCCCGCTGTGTCCCCCACTGTGTCCCGCTGTGTCCCCGCAGGTTCACCGCTGTTTCACGCTGTGTCCTGCTGTGTTCCGTGGTGTCCCGCTTTGTCCCCCGCTGTGTCCCGCTGTGTCCACTGCTGGGTCCCCGCTGGGTCCCGCTGAGTCTCGCTGTTTCCCGCTGTGTCCTCGCATTGTCCCATGCTGTGTTCCGCTGTGTCCTCCCTGTGTCCCCCGCTGTGTCCTGCTGTGTCCCCCGCTGTGCCCCGCAGTGTCCCGCTGTGTCCCGCTGTGTCCTCGCTGTGTCAAACTGTGTCCCCCCTGTTTCCCCGCTGAGTCCTGCTGTGTCCCGCTGGGTCCCGCTGGGTCCCCCGCTTTGTCCCGCTGTGTCCCCGCAGTGTCCCCGCTGTGTCCCGCTGTGTCCCACTGTGTCCTGTGGTGTCCCGATTTGTCCCCCGCTATGTCCCCTGCTGAGTCCCCTCTGTGTCCCCGCTGTGTCCCGCTGTGTTCACCGCTGTGTCCTGCTGTGTCCCCCGCAGTGTCCTGCTGTGTCCCGCTGTGTCCTGCTGGGTCCCGCAGTGCCCCCTCTGTGTCCCCGCTGTGTCCCACTGTGTCCCCCGCTGTGTCCCCGCACGTTCATCGCTGTTTCATGCTGTGTCCCACAGTGTTCCGTGGTGTCCGGCTTTGTCCCCCGCTGTGGCCCCCCTGAGCCACCTCTGTGTCCCCGCTGTGTTCCGCTGTGTCATCGCTGTGTCCGCCTCTGTCTCCCGCTCTGTCACGCTGTGTCTCACGCTTTGTCCCGCTGGGT
>NW_012314338.1:0-2137 GCF_000151885.1 Dipodomys ordii | reverse complement strand
AGTAGAAGAAGAAGAAGAAGAAGAAGAAGAAGAGGAAGAAGAGGAAGAAGAGGAAGAAGAGGAAGAAGAAGAAGAAGAAGAAGAAGAAGAAGAAGAAGAAGAAGAAGAAGAAGAAGAAGAAGAAGAAGAAGAAGAAGAAGAAGGAGAAGGAGAAGGAGAAGGAGAAGCAGAAGAAGCAGAAGAAGCAGAAGCAGAAGCAGAAGAAAAAGAATAAGCATAAGAATCAGAATCAGAGGGAGAAGCAGAAGAAGGAGAAGCAGAAGCAGAAGAAGCAGCAGAAGGAGAAGCAGAAGCAGAAGAAGATGCAGAAGGAGAAGCAGGAGAAGCAGAAGAAGGAGAAGGAGAAGGCGAAAGAGAAGGATTAGGAGTGGGAGAAGCAAAAGGACAAGCAGAAGCAGAAAGAGACGCAGAAGGAGAAGCAGCACGAGAAGTAGGAGAAGCAGGAGAAGCAGAAGCAAGAGAAGCAGAAGAAACAGAAGACGCAGAAGCAGAATGAGAGGCAGAAGGAGAAATTGAAGCAGAAGGAGAAGCAGAAGGAGAAGCAGAAGAAAGAGAAGGAGAAGCAGAAGGAGAAGCAGAAAGAGAAGCACAACGAGAAGCACAATGAGAAGCAGGAGAAACAGAAGCAAGAGAAGCAGAAGCAGAAGAAACGTAAGAAGGAGAAGAAGCAGAAGCAGAAGGAGAAGCAGAAACAGAAGGAAAAGCAGAAATAGAAGCAGGAGCAGCAGAAGAAGCAGCAGCAGGAGAAGCAGAATCAGAAGAAGCCGAAGAAGCAGAAGCAGAACATGAAGCATAAGGAGATACAGGAGAAGCAGAAGAAGCAGAATCTGGAGAAGCAGAAGGAGAAGCAGAAGTAAAAAGAGAAGCAAAAGCAAAAGGAGAAGCATAAGGAGAAGCAGAAGAAACAGAAGAAGCAGAGACAGTAGCAGAAGATGTAGAAGCAGAAGGAGAAGCAGAAGGAAAAGCAGAAGAACGAGAAGGAGAAGGAGAAACAGAATGAGAAGCAGAAAGAGAAGCAGAAGAAGGAGCAGGAGAAGGAAAAGTTGCAGGAGAGCAGAAAGAGCAGCATAAGGAGAAGCAGGAGATGCAGAAACAGGAGAAGCAGAAGCAGAAGAAACAGGAGAAGGACAAGAAGCAGAAGGAGAAGCAGAAACAGAAGGAGAAGCAGAAAGAGAAGGAGGGAAAGCAGAAGAAGCAGAAGCAGAAGCATAAGAATCCGAAGAAGCAGAAGCAGAACCTGAAGCAGAAGGAGAAGCAGGAGAAGCAGAAGAAGCAGAATCTGGAGAAGCAGAATGAGAAGCAGAAGGAGAAGCAGAAGAAGAAAGAGAATCAAAAGCAGAAGGAGAAGAAGAAGAAACAGAAGAAGTAGAAGCAGTAGCAGGTGTAGCAGAAGCAGAAGGAAAAGCAGAAAAACAGGAAGGAGAAGGAGATACCGAAGGAGAAGTAGAAGGAGAAGCAGAAAGAGAAGCAGGTAAAGCAGCAGAAGAAGAAGCAGAAGGAGAATCAGAAGGAGAAGCAGAAGAAGGAGAAGGAGAAACAGAAGCAGAAGAAGATGCAGAAGGAGAATCAGAAGAAGCAGAAGCAGAAGGAGAAGCAGGAGAAGCAGAAGAAGCAGAATCTGGAGAAGCAGAAGGAGAAGCAGAAGCAGAAAGAGAAGCAAAAGCAGAAGGAGAAGCAGAAGAAACAGAAGAAGCAGAGGCAGTAGCAGAAGAAGCAGAAGATTCAGAAGCAGAAGGAGAAGCAGAAGGAAAAGCAGAAGAACTAGAAGGAGAAGGAGAAACAGGAGTAGAAGCAGAAAGAGAAGCAGAAGAAGGAGCAGAAGAAGGAAAAGCAGCAGGAGAAACAGAAAGAGCAGCAGAAGGAGAAGCAGGAAATGCAGAAACAGGAGAAGAACAAGCAGAAGAAACAGGAGAAGGACAAGAAGCAGAAGCAGAAGGAGAAGCAGAAAGAGAAGGAGGGGAAGCAGAAGAAGCAGAAGCAGGAGAAGCAGAAGCATAAGAATCCGAAGAAGCAGAAGCAGAACCTGAAGCAGAAGGAGAAGCAGGAGAAGCAGAAGAATCAGTATCTGGAGAAGCAGAATGAGAAGCAGAAGGAGAAGCAGAAGCAGAAAGAGAATCAAAAGCAGAAGGAGAAGCAG
>NW_012314337.1:0-2137 GCF_000151885.1 Dipodomys ordii | reverse complement strand
AAGAAGCTGAAGCAGAAGAAGAAGCAGTAGATTTCTTAGAAGCAGAAGCAGGCGAAGCAGAAACAGAAGAAAAAGAAGAAGCATAAGAAGCAGAAGCAGAAGCAGAGGGAGAAACAGAAGAAGGAGCAGCAGAAGGTGAAGCAGAAGGAGATGCAGAAGCAGAAAGAGAAGCAGAAACAGAAGGAGAAGAAGAAGGATTATTTGGAGAATCAGAAGAAGCAGAAGCAGAAGAAGGAGAAGAAAAAGCAGAAGCAGAGGAAAGGAAGGAGAAGCAGAAGAAGCAGAAGCGGGAGAAGCAGAAGAAGCAGAAGAAGAAGAAGAAGAAGAAGAAGAAGAAGAAGAAGAAGAAGAAGAAGAAGAAGAAGAAGAAGAAGAAGAAGAAGAAGAAGAAGAAAAAGAAGAGGAAGAAGAAGAAGAAGAAGAAGAAGAAGAAGAAGAAGAAGAAGAAGAAGAAGAAGAAGAAGAAGAAGAAGAAGAAGAAGAAGAAGGAGAAGAAGAAGAAGAAGAAGAAGAAGAAGAAGAAGAAGATGAAGATGAAGAAGAAGGAGAAGGAGAAGGAGAAGAAAAAGAAGAAGAAGAAGAAGAAGAAGAAGAAGAAGAAGAAGAAGAAAAAGAAGAAGAAGAAGAAGAAGAAAAAGAAACAGAAGAAGGAGAAGGAGCAGAAGGAGAAGCAGAAGCAGAAGGAGAAGCAGAAACAGAAGGAGAAGAAGCAGTAGCAGGAGAAGCAGAAGAACAAGAAACAGAAGAAGCCGAAGAAGCAGAAGCAGGACCTGAAGCAGAAGAAACAGAACAAGCAGAAGAAGCAGAAGCAGAAGCAGAACGAGAAGCAGAAGAAGAAGAAGGAGAAGGAGAAAGAGAAGGATTAGGAGTAGGAAGAGCAGAAGGAGAATCAGAAGCAGAACGAGAAGCAGAAGGAGCAGCAGAAGGAGAAGCAGAAGGAGAAGCAGAAGGAGAAGCAGAAGAAGGAGAAACAGAAGCAGAAGAAGCAGCAGAAGGAGAAGCAGAAGCAGAAGAAGATGCAGAAGGAGGAGCAGGACAAGCAGAAGAAGCAAAAGCAGGAGAAGCAGAAGTAGGAGAAGGAGAAGGAGAAGGAAGGGCAGAAGAAGGAATAGGAGAAGCAGAAGGAGAAGCAGAAACAGAATGAGAAGTAGAAAGAGAAGCAGTAGAAGCAGAAGAAGCAGGAAAAGCAGAAGCAGACGAAAGAGAAGAAGAAGAAGAAGAAGCAGAAGAGAAGCAGAAGAAGAAGAAGAAGAAGTAGAAGTAGAAGATGAAGAAGAAGAAGAAGAAGAAGAAGAAGAAGAAGAAGAAGAAGAAGAAGAAGAAGAAGAAGAAGAAGAAGAAGGAGAAGCAGAAGAAGCAGAAGCAGGAGAAGCAGAAGCAGGAGAAGCAGAAGATATAGAATAAGCAAAAGAAGCAGAAGCAGAAGCAGTGGGGGAAGCAGAAGAAGGAGAATGAGAAGGAGCAGCAGAAGGAGAAGCAGAAGCAGAAAGAGAATCAGAAACAGAAGGAGAACAAGAAGGAGAAGCAGGAGAATCAGAAGAAGCAGAAGTAGAAGCAGAAAGAGAAGGAGAAGAAGGAGAAGCAAAAGTAGAATGAGAAGAAACAGAAGAAGAAGAAGCAGAAGAAACAGAAACAAAAGAAACAGAAGAAGGAGAAGAGCAGAGGCAGAAGCAGAAGGAGAAGCAGAAGCAGAAGGAGAAGCAGAAAGAGAAGCAGGAGAAGCAGAAGAAGCAGGAGAAGCAGATGCAGAAGAAACAGGAGAAGCCGAAGAAGCAGAAGCAGAATCTGAAGCAGAAGGAGAAACAGAAGAAGCACAATCTGAAGCAGAAGCAGAAGAAACAGAAATAGTAGAATAAGCAGAAGCAGAAGCACCAGGAGAAGCAGAAGAAGAAGAAGAAGAAGAAGAAGAAGAAGAAGAAGAAGAAGAAGAAGAATAAGAAGAAGAAGAAGAAGAAGAAGAAGAAGAAGAAGAAGAAGAAGAAGAAGAAGAAGAAGAAGAAGAAGAAGAAGAAGAAGAAGAAGAATAAGAAGAAGGAGAAGGCGATAGAGAAGGATTAGGAGTAGGAGAAGCATCATGATAAGCAGAAGCACAATGAGACGCTGAAGGCGAAGCAGCTCGAGATGTAGGAGAATCTGG
>NW_012314336.1:0-2138 GCF_000151885.1 Dipodomys ordii | reverse complement strand
TCAGAACAGCGAGCACACAGCGGGACACAGCGAGGTACACAGCGGGGGACACAGCGGGACACAGCGGGGGACACAGCAGGGGACACCTCGGGACACAGTGGGGGACACAGCGGGACAGAGCGGGGACACAGCTGGACACAGCGGGGTACACAGCAGGACACAGCGGGGACACAGCGGGGAAACAGTGGGGACACAGCGGGACACATCGGGGACACAGCTGGACACAGCAGGGACACAGCATTGGTCACAGTGGGACAAAGCGGGGGACACAGCCGGACACAGCGGGGGACACAGCAGGGGACACAGGGGGACACAGCGGGGACACAGCTGGACACTGCGGGGGACACAGCGGATCACAGCGGGGGACACAGCGGGATACACAGAGGGACACAGCGGGGACACAGCGGGGAAACAGCGTGACACAGCGGGGACACAGCGGGACACAGCGGGAACACATCGGGGACACAGCAGGACACAGCGGGACACAGCGAGAAACAGAGGGACAGAGTTGGGGATAGAGCGGGACACACGGGGACACAGTGGGACACAGCGGGACACAGCAGGACACAGGGGGACAGAGCGAGGGATAGAGCGGGACACATGGGGACACAGCGGGGACACAGCAGGGACACAGCGGGGGACAAAGCGGAACACAGACAGAGCGGGGGACACAGCGGGGGACACAGCGGGACACAGCGTGGAACACAGGGAGGACACAGCGGGAAAAAGCGTCGGTACAGCGGGGACACAGCAGGACACAGAGAGGTACACAGCTGGGGACACAACGGGACACAGGGGTGACACAGCGGGACACAGCGGGACACAGGGGGACAGAGCGAGGGATAGAGCGGGGGACAGAGCGGGAGACAGCAGTGGAAACAGCAAGGACACAGCGGGACACAGCGAGGACACAGTGGGGACTCAGTGGGGGACACAGCGGAGGACAAAGCGGGGGATACAGCTGGACACAGCGGGGAACACAGCGAGGACACAGCGGGACACAGCGTCGGTACAGCGGGGATACAGCAGGACACAGAGAGGGACACAGCTGGGGACACAACGGGACACAGGGGGGACACAGCGGGACACAGCGGGACACAGCGGGGACAAAGCGTGAGACACAGCGGGGAGGACACAATGGGACACAGCGGGGGACACAGAGGGAAACATAGGGACACAACGAGGACAACGCGGGGGACACAGCAGGGGACAGAGCAGGCCACTGCTGGGGACAGAGGGAAGACACAGCGAGACACAGCAGGGACACAGCGGGGACTCAGCGGGGGACACAGCGGGTGACAAAGCTGGACACCATGGGACAGAGAAGGTCACAGCAGGACACAGCGGTGACACTGCGGGGACAAAGCGGGATACAGCGGGGGACACAGCGGGGACAAAGCAGGACATAGCACGGGACAAAGCGGGAGACAGGGGGACACAGCGAGGTCACAGCGGGACACAGCGCGACACAACGGGGGACAAAGTGGGAGACAGCAGGGGACACAGCGAGCACACAGCGGGACATAGCGGGGATACAGAGGGGACTCAGCGTGGAACACAGCGGGGGACAAAGCGGGAAACCACGGTACACAGTGGGACACAGAGGGGACAATGCGGGGACACAGAGGGACAAAGCAGGGGACACAGCGGGACACACGGGGGACACAGCGAGGACACAGTGGGACACAGCGGGACACAGCGGGGACACTGCGGGAACATAGCGGGACACAGCGGGGACACTGCGGGAACATAGCGAGACACAGCGGGGTACACAGCGGGACACAGCTTGGGACACAGCGGGGACACAGCGGGACACAGTGGGACACAGCGAGACATAGCGGGACACAGCGGGGATACAGCAGGGGACACAGCAGTACATAGCGGGACACAGCGTGGGACAAAGCGGGGGACACAGCACGACACAGCGGGAGACACAGCGGGACACAGAGGGACACAGCGGGGGACAAATCGGGGACACAGGCAAAACAGTGCGGGACACAGCGAGGACACAGCGGGACACAGAGGGACAAGCGTGGGACAAAGCGGGAGACAGTGGGGGGCACAGCGAGGACAAAGCGGGACACAGCGGGACACAGCGTTGATACAGTGGGGACACAGTGCGTTATACAGCTGGGGAC
>NW_012314335.1:0-2138 GCF_000151885.1 Dipodomys ordii | reverse complement strand
TACAGCGTTACACAGCGTGGTACACATATGTGGACATAACGGGACACAGTGGAGGCACAGCGGGACACAGCAGGACACAGTGGGACACAGCGAGGACAAATCGTGAGACGAAGCGGGGGACAGAGCGGGAGACAGCGGGGGACACATCGAAGACACAGCAGGACACAGCGGGACACAGCAGGGACAGAGCGGGACACAGCGGGACACAGCGGGACACAGCGGGGGACACAGCGAGGACACAGCAGGACACAGCGGGGGACACAGCGGGACACAGCGGAGGACCCAGCGAGGACACAGCGGGACACAGCGGGGGACACAGCGAGGACAGAGCGGGGGACACAGCGGGGGACACTGCGGGACACAGTGGGGAACACAGCGAGGACACAGAGGGACCCAGCGGGACACAGCCTCGGTACAGTGGGGATACAGCGTTACACAGCGTGGTACACATCTGTGGACACAACGTGACACAGTGGGGGCACAGCAGGACACAGTGGCACACAGCGAGGACAAATTGTGAGACGTAGCGGGGGACAGAGCGGGAGACAGCGCGGGACTCAGTGAGGACACAGCAGTACACAGCGGGACACAGCAGGGACAGAGCGGGACACAGCGGGACACAGCGAGGGACACAGCGGGACACAGTGGGGGACCTAGCGAGGACACAGCGGGACACAGCGGGGAACACAGCGAGGACACAGCGGGGGCCACAGCGGGGGACACTGCGGGACACAGCCGTGAACACAGCGAGGACACAGCGGGACCCAGCGGGACACAGCGTCGATACTGCGGGGACACAGCATTACACAGCGTGGTACACAGCTGTGGACACAACGGGACACAGTGGGGGCACAGCGGGACACAGCGGAACAAAGTGGGACACAGCGGGGACAAAGCATGAGACACAGCGGGGGACAGAGCGGGAGACAGTGGGGGACACAGCGAGGACACAGCGGGACACAGCGGGGGAAATAGCGGGACACAGCGGTGGACACAGGGGGAGAGAGCGGGGGACACAGCGGGACACCGCGGTGGAAACAGCGGGACACAGCGGTGGACCCACCGAGGACCCAGCGGGACACAGCGGGACACAGCGTCGATACAGCTGGGATACAGCCTTACACAGTGTGGTACACATCTGTGGGCACAACGGGACACAGTGAGGGCACAGCGGGACAGAGCGGGACACAGTGGGACACAGCGAGGACAAATCGTAAGGCACAGTGGGGGACAGAGCGGGAGACAGCGGGGGACATAGCGAGGACACAGCAGTGCAGAGCGGGACACAGCAGGGACAGAGCGGGACAGAGCAGGACACAGCGGGACACAGCGGGGGACACAGCGGTGACACTGCAGGAACATAGCAGGACACAGCTGGGTACACAGCGGGACACAGCGGGACACAGCTTGGGACACAGCGGGGACATAGCGGTACACAGCAGGGGACACAACGAGGACACAGTGGGACACAGCGTGGGACAAAGTGGGAGACAGCGGGGCACACAGCGAGGACACAGCAGGACACCGAGGGGACTCAGCGGGGGACACAGCTGGGGACAAAGCAGGACACGATGGGACACAGTGTGACACAGCGGGACACAGCGGGGACACTGCGGGGACACAGCGGGACAAAGCGGGGGACACAGCCTGACACAACGAAGTACACAGCGGGACACAGCGGGCACAAAGCGGGGACACAGCGGGACACAGCAGGACACAGCAGGGACAGAGCGGGACACAGCGGGACACAGCGGGGGACCCAGCGAGGACACAGCGGGACACAGCGGGGGACACAGCGAGAACACAGCGGGGACTCAGCGGGGTCACAGCGGGATACAGCGGGACACAGACTGACACAGCGGGACACAGCAGAGGACACAGCGGGACACAGCGGAGGACAGAGCGACGACACAGCAGGGCACAGCGGGGACACAGGGGGACTCAGCAGGGTTACAGCGGGACACAACGGGACACAGCAGGACACAGCGTGACACAGTGGGGACACAGCAGGGGCACAGCGGGGGACACAGCGGGACACAACGGGACACAGCGGGGGACACAGTAGGACAGAGCGGGGGACACAGCGGGGGACAGAGGGGGACACCACGAATAACAGAGCAAGGACACAGCGGGACCCA
>NW_012314334.1:0-2138 GCF_000151885.1 Dipodomys ordii | reverse complement strand
GCTTCAGCTTCTCCAGCTTCAGCTTCTTCAGCTTCCCCTCCTCTTTCTGCTTCTCCTTCTGTTTCTGCTTCTCCTTCTGTTTCTGCTTCTTGTCCTTCTCCTGTTTCTTCTGCTTCTGCTTCTCCTGCTTCTGCTTCTTCTGCTTTTCCTGCTTCTCTTTCTGCTTCTCCTTCTGCTTTTCATTCTCCTTCTGCTTCTGCTCCTTCTCCTTCTTCTGTTTCTTCTTCTTCTGCTTCTCCTGCTTCTCGATCTGCTTCTCTTCGTCGGCTTCACTTTCTACTTCTGCATCTGCTTCTTCTGATTCTGCTTCTGCTCTTTAGTTCTTCTCCTTCTGCTTATTCTGCTTCTCCTGCTTCTCCTTCTGCATCTCCTTCTGCTTGTGCTTTTCCTTGTGCTTGTTCTTCTGCTTCTGCTTCTCCTTCTCCTTCTTCGACTTCTCCGTCTGCTTCTGCTTCTTCTGCTTTTCCTGATTCTCTTTCTGCTTCTCCTTCTGTTTCTCCTTCTCGTTCTTCTGCTATTTCTTGTGCTTCTTTTTCTGCTTCTACATCTTCAGCTTCTTCTGCTACTGCTTCTGTTTCTTCTGTTTCTTCAGCTTCTCCTTCTGCTTCTCCCTCTGCTTTTGCTTCTCTCTCTGCTTCTGCTTCTCCTTCTGCTTCTCCAGATTCTGCTTCTTCTGCTTCTCCTTCTGCTTCAGGTTCTGCTTCTGCTTCTTCGGATTCTTATGCTTCTTCTTTTCCTGCTTCTGCTTCTTCTGCTTCCCCTCCTTCTCTTTCTACTTCTCCTTCTGTTTCTGCTTCACCTTCTGTTTCTGCTTCTTCTCCTTCTTCTGTTTCTTCTGCTTCTGCTTCTCCTGCTTCTGCTTCTCCTGCTTCTCATTCTGCTTCTCTTTCTGCTTTTCTTTCTGCTTCTCCTTCTCCTTCTTCTGCTTCTCCTTCTGCTTCTCCTTCTGCTTCTGCTTCAATTTCTCCTTCTGCTTCTCATTCTGCTTCTGCGTCTTCTGTTTCTTCTGCTTCTCGTGCTTCTCCTACTTCTCGTGCTGCTTTTCCTTCTGCGTCTCTTTCTGCTTCTGCTTATCCTTTTACTTCTCCTACTCCTAATCCTTCTCTCTCGCCTTCTCTGTCTTCTTCTGCTGCTTCTCCTGCTGCTTCTGCTTCTGCTTATTCTACTATTTCTGTTTCTTCTGCTTCTGCTTCAGATTGTGCTTCTTCTGTTTCTCCTTCTGCTTCAGATTCTGCTTCGTCTTCTTCGGCTTCTCCAGATACTTCTGCTTCTGCTTCTCCTGCTTCTTCAGCTTCTCCTGCTTCTCTTTCTGCTTCTCCTTCTGCTTCTGCTTCTGCTCTTCTCCTTCTTCTGTTTCTTTTGCTTCTGTTTCTTCTTCTTCTTCTTCTTCTGTTTCTTCTGATTCTACTTCTGCTTCTCCTTCTTCTACTTCTCTTTCTGTTTCTACTTCTGCTTCTTCTGATTCTCCTGCTTCTCCTTTTGTTCTCCTTCTGTTTCTGCTTCTCTTTCTGCTTCTGCTTCTCCTTCTGCTGCTCCTTCTCCTTCTCCTCCTTCTCCTTCTTCTGTTCTCCCACTGCTTCTGCTTCTGTTTCTTTTGCTTATTCTATTTCTTCTGCTTCTCCTGCATCTACTGCTTCTCCTTATGCTTCTCCTTATGCTTTTCCTTATGGTTCTCCTTAAGCTTCTCCTTCTCCTTCTCCTTCTTCTTCTTCTTCTTCTTCTTCTTCTTCTTCTTCTTCTTCTTCTTCTTCTTCTTCTTCTTCTTCTTCTTCTTCTTCTTCTTCTTCTTCTTCTTCTCCTTCTTCTTCTCTTCCTTCTGCTTCTCCTGCTTTTTCTGCTTCTACTGCTTCTCTTTTTGCTTCTCATTCTGCTTCTGCTTCTCCTTCTGCTTCTCCTATTGCTTCTGCTGCCCTTCCTTCTCCTTCTCCTTCTCCTACTTCTGTTTCTCCTTCTGCTTCTGCTTCTCTGCTTCTCTTCTGCATCTTCTTCTGTTTCTTCTGATTCTACTTCTGCTCTCTTCTCTGCTTCTCTTCTGATCTCTTCTGCTTCTCATTCTCTTCTGCTCCTCTCTTCTCTGCTTCTCTTCTGATCTGCTCTTGCTATACTTCTTCTGCTTCTGCTCTCTGCTTCTGCTTCTT
>NW_012314333.1:0-2138 GCF_000151885.1 Dipodomys ordii | reverse complement strand
TGTGTCCTCGCTGTGTTCCCCGCCTTGTCCCGCTGTGTCCTCGCTGTGTCCTCGCTGTGTCCCACGCTGTGTTCTGCTGTGTCCTCGCTTTTTTCCCCGCTGTGTCCTGCTGTGTCCCTGCCATATCGACGCTGGGTTCACCTGGGTCCCGCTGTGTCCTCCCTGTGTCCCCCGCTGTGTCCCGCTGTGTCCCTGCTGTGTCCCCGCTGTGTCCCTGTGTGTCCCACTGTGTACTGCTGTGCCCCGCTGAGTCCCGCTGTGTCTGCGCTGTGTCCCAATGTGTCCTCGCTATGTCCCCCGCTGTGTCCCGCTGTGTCCCTCTGTGTCCCCCGCTGTGTCCCCCGCTATGTCTCGCTGTGTCCCCCGCTGTGTCCCACTGTGTCCTTGCTGTGTCCCCCGTTCTGTGCCGCTGTGTCCTCGCTGTGTCCCCGGCTGTTTCCCGCTGTGTCCTGCTGTGTCACGCTCTTTCCCCACTGTGTCCCCGCTGTTTCCCTCTGTGTACCCCGCTTTGTCCAGCTTTGTCCCCGCTGTGTCTCGCTGTGTCCCACGCTCTGTCCCCCACTGTGTCCCGCTGTGTCCCCCGCTGTTTCCCACTGTGTCCCCCACTGTGTACCACTGTGTCCCCGCAGGTTCCCCTCTGTTTCCCGCTGTGTCCCGCTGTGTTCCGTGGTGTCCTCGCTGTGTCCCCCTGCTGTGTCCCGTTGTGTCCCGCTGTGTCCTGGCTTTGTCCCCCACTGTGTCCCGCTGTGTCCCCCGCTGTTTCCCACTGTGTCCCCCACTGTGTACCGCTGTGTCCCCGCAGGATCCCCTCTGTTTCCCGCTGTGTCCCGCTGTGTTCCGTGGTTTCCTCGCTGTGTCCCCCTGCTGTGCCCTGCTGTGTCCCGCTGTGTCCCCCACTGTGTCCCCCGCTGTGTCCCTATGTGTCCCACGCTTTGTCCCCCTGTGTCCCCGCAGTTTCCCCGCTGTGTCCCGCTGTTTCCCACTGTGTTCTGTGGTGTCCCGCTTTGTCCCCCGCTGTGTCCCCCGGTGAGTCGCCGCTGTGTCCCCGCTTTGTCCCGCTGAGTCCTCCATGTGTCCCCGCTGTGTCCCGCTGTGTCCCCCGCTGTGTCCCGCTGTGTCCACTGCTGGGACCCGGCTGTGTCCCGCTGTGTCCCGCTGTGTCCTCACTGTGTCCCACTCTGTGTTCCGTTGTGTCCTTGCTGTGTCCCGAGCTGTGTCCCGCTGTGTCCCCCGCTGTGCCCTGCAGTGTCCCGCTCTGTCCCGCTGTGTCCTCGCTGTGTCCCGCTGTGTCCCGCTGTGTCCCCCACTGTGTCCCACTCTGTCCCCCTCTGTGTCCCCCGCTGTGTCCCTCTGTGTCCCCGCAGTGTCACTGCTGTTTCCTGCTGTGTCCCGCTGTGTTCCGTGGTGTCCCTCTTTGTCTCCTGCTGTGTCCCCCGCTGTGTCCCGCTGTGTCCGACTGTGTCCCGCTCTGTCCCCGCTGTGTCCCGCTGTGTCCCGCTGTGTCCCACTGCGTCCCGCTGTGCCCCCACTGTGTCCCGTTGTGTCCACAGCTTTGTACCATGCTGTGTAACGCTGTGTCTCCGCTGTGTCCCACTGGGTCCCGATGTGTCCTCACTGTGTTCCCCGCTGTGTCCAGCTGTTTCCCCCACTTTGTCCCCCACTGTGTCCTCGCTGTGTCCCCCGCTGTGTCCCGCTGTGACCCGCTGTGTCCTCGCTGTGTCCCCCTCTGTGTCCCGCTGTGTCCCCCGCCGTGTCCCGCTGTGTCCCGTTGTGTCCTGCTGCGGTCCCGCTGTGTCCCGCTGTGTCCCGCTTTGTCCCCCACTGAGTCCCGCAGTGACCCCGCTGTGTCCCGCTGTGTCCCACTGTGTCCCGTGGTGTCCCGCTTTGTCCCCCGCTGTGTCCCCGGCTGAGTCTCGCTGTGTCCCCACTGTGTTCCTCTCTGAGTCCACCGCTGTGTCCTGCTGTGTACACTGCTCTGTCCCAACTGTGTTCACGCTGTGTTTCTCTGTGTCCGGCTATGTCTCGCTCTGTCTCCTCAGTGTCCCAGCTGTGTCCTCCCTGGTGTCACCCGCTGTGTCCCGCTGAGTTCCGTGCTGTGGTCCCGCTGTGTCCCGCTGGGTCAGGCTCTGTCCCCTCTG
>NW_012314332.1:0-2138 GCF_000151885.1 Dipodomys ordii | reverse complement strand
ATCACGCAGTGTCCCCGCTGTGTCCCGCTGTGTCCCACTGTGTCATGTGGTGTCCCGCTTTGTCCCCCACTATGTCCACTGCTGAGTCCCCTCTGTGTCCCCGCTGTGTCCCGCTGTGTCTCCCGCTGTGTCCCGCTGTGTCCCCCGCTGTGTCCCTCGCTGTGTCCCCCTCTGTGTCCCACTGTGTCCCGCTGTGTCATCCGCTGTGTCCTTGTTGTGTCCCTGCTGGGACCCGCTGTGTCACCGCTGTGTCCCGCTGTGTCCCCGCTCTATAGACGCTGTGTCCCGTTGTGTCCCCCGCTTGGTCCCGCTGTGTCCCGCTGTGTCCCCCGCTGTGTCCCGCTGTGTCCCCGCAGGTTCACCGCTGTTTCACGCTGTGTCCTGCTGTGTTCCTTGGTGTCCCGCTTTGTCCCCCGCTGTGTCCCGCTGTGTCCACTGCTGGGTCCCCGCTGTGTCCCGCTGTGTCTCGCTGTGTCCCGCTGTGTCCTCGCTTTGTCCCATGCTGTGTTAAGCTGTGTCCTCCCTGTGTCGCCCCTGTGTCCCGCTGTGTCCCCAGCTGTGCCCCGCAGTGTCCCGCTGTGTCCCGCTGTGTCCCGCTGGGTCCCCCGCTGTGTCCCGCTGTGTCCCCCGCTGTGCCCCGCAGTGTCCCGATGTGTCCCGCTCTGTCCCCCACTGTGTCCACCGCTGAGTCCTCTATGTGTCGCCGCTGTGTCCCGCTGTGTCCTTGTTGTGTCCCCTGCTGTCTCCCGCTTTGTTCCACGCTGTGTCCCACTGTGTCCCGCTGTGTCCTCGCTGTGTCCCCTGCTGTGTCCTGCTGTGTTCCCGCTGTGACCCCAGCTGTGTCCCGCTGTGTCCCGGCTGTGTGCCCCGCTATGTCCCACTATGTTTCCGCAGTGTCCCCGCTGTGTCCCCGCTGTGTCCTCGCTGTGTTCACCGCTGTGTCCCGCTGTGTCCCCCGCTGTGTCTCGCTGTGTCTACTGCTGTGTCCCCACTGTGTCCCGCTGTGTCTCGCTGTGTCCCGCGGTGTCCTCGCTGTTTCCCACGCTGTGTTCTGCTGTGTCCTCGCTGTGTCCCCCGCTGTGTCCCGTTGTGTTTCCAGCTGTGTACCCCACTGTGTCCCGCTGTGTCCCCGCTGTATCGACGCTGTGTCCCGCTGGGTCCCGCTGTGTCCTCCCTGTGTTCCCCACTGTGTCCCGCTATGTACCCCTCTGTGTCCCTCGCTGTGACCCGCTGTGTCCCGCTGTGTACTGCTGTGTCCCCCGCTGTGTCCCGCTGTGTCCCCGCTGTGTCCCAATGTGTCCACGCTGTGTCCCGCGCTGGGTCCTGCTGGGTCTCACCTGTTTCCCCTGCTGTGTCCCGCTGTGTCCGGCTGTGTCCCCCGCTGTGTCCCCCGCTGTGTCTCCCGCTATGTCCCGCTTTGTCCCCCCTGTGTCCCCCACTGTGTCCCGCTGTTTCCCTGCTGTGTCCCCACTGTGTCCCGCTGTGTCCCGCTGTTTCCCCCGCTGTGTCCCGCTTTGTCCCCCCTGTGTCCCCCACTGTGTCCCGCTGTGTCCCCTGCTGTGTCCCCGCTGTGTCACACTGTGTTCCACTGGATCCGGATGTGTCCTGGCTGTGTCTCCCACAGTGTTCCGCTGTGTCCTTGTTGTGTCCCCCGCTGTGTCCCGGTGAGTTCCGCGCTGTGTCCCGCTGTGTCCCCGCTGTGTGTCCTCTATGTCCCGCTGTGAACCCAGCTGTGTCCAGCTGTGTCACCGCTGTGTTCCGCTGTGTCCCCTCTCTGTCCCCCGCTATCCCCTCCTGTGTCCAATGCTGTCTCCCGCTGTGTCCCGCTGTGTCCCCCATTTTGTCCTGCTGTGTCCCCGCAGTGTCGCTGCTGTGTCCCGATGTGACACACTGTGACTCGTGGTGTCCCGCTTTGTCCCCCGCTCTGTCCCCCGCTGTGTCCCGCTGTGTCCCCCTCTGTGTCCCGCTGTGTCCTGCTGTGTCCCCCCTGTGTCCCGCTGTATCCCGCTGTATTCAGTGGTGTCCCGTTTGTCCCCCGCTGTGTCCTCCGCTGAGTCCCCGCTTTGTCCCCGCTGTGACCCGCTGTGTCCCGCTGTGTCCCGCTGTGTCCCGCTATGTCCCCCACTGTGTCCCGTTGT
>NW_012314331.1:0-2138 GCF_000151885.1 Dipodomys ordii | reverse complement strand
TGATTGTCCTTCTGCTTCTGCTTCTCCTTCTCCCTCTTCTGCTTCTCTTTCTGCTTCTGCTTCTTCTGATTCTCCAACTTCTCCTTCTGTTTCTGCTTCTCTTTCTGCTTCTGCATCTCCTTCTGCTTCACCTTCTGCTGCTCCTTCTCCTTCTTCTGTTTCTCCCTCTGCTTCTGCTTCTTATGCTTCTTCTTTTTCTTCTGCTTCTGCTTCTCCTGCTTCTGCTTCTTATGCTTCTACTGCTTCTTCTTCTGGTTCTGCTTCTTCTACTTCTCTTTCTGCTTCTGCTTCTCCTGCTTGTTTTTCTGCTTCTTCTGCTGCTTCTCCTTCTGCTGCTTCTTTTACTACTCCTTGTGCTTCTCTTTTTGCTTCTCCTGCTTCTGCTTCTGCTTCTTCTGTTTCTCCTGCCTGAATTTCTGGTTCTACTTCTTCTGCTGCTTCTCCTTCTGCTTCTGCTTCTCGTTCTGCTAATGTTTCTGCTTCTTCTGCTTCTTCTCTTTCGGCTTCTCCTGCTTCTGCTTCTTGTCCATCTCCTGCTTCTCTTTCTGCTTCTCATTCTGCTTCTGCTTCTCCTTCTGCTTGTCCTCCTTCACCTTCTCCTACTTCTGCTTCTCCTTCAGCTTCTGCTTCTTCTGCTTCTCCTGCTTCTCCTTCTGCTTGTGCTTTTCCTTATGCTTCTGCTTCTCCTTCTTTTGCTTCTCCTTTTGCTACTGCTTCTTCTGCTTTTCCTGCTTCTCCTCCTGCTTCTGTTTCTTCTGCTTCTCCTGCTTCTCCTTCTGCATTTCTTCTGCTTCTCCTTCTCCTTCTTCTGCTTCTCCTTCTGATTCTCCTTTTGCTTCTTCTTCGTCTGCTTTACCTGCGTCTCTTTCTGCTTCTCCTTCTGTTTCTCCTTCTGTTTCTCCTTCTCCTTCTTGTTCTTCTGCTTTTCCTTCTGCTTCTGCTACAACTGCTTCTGCTTCTACTTCTTCTGTTTCTTCTGCTTCTCCTTCTGCTTTTGATTCTCTTTTTGCTTCTGCTTCTCGTTCTGCTTCTTATTCTGCTTCTTCAGATTCTGCTTCTTCTGCTTCTCCTGCTTCTCCTTCTGCTTCAGGTTCTCCTTCTGCTTCTTCACATTCTTATGCTTCTGCTTCTCCTGCTTCTGCTTCTTCTGCTTTCCCTCCTTCTCTTCCTGCTTCTCCTTCTGTTTCTGCTTCTCCTTCTGCTTCTGCTTCTAGTCCTTCTATGTTTCTTCTGCTTCTGCTTCTCAAGTTTCTGCATCTCCTGCTTCTCCTTCTGCTGCTCTTTCTGCTTCTCCTGCTGCTTTTCCTTCTCCTGCTCCATCATCTGCTTCTCTTTCTGCTTCTCCTTCTGTTTCTCCTACTCCTTCTCCTTCTCGTTCTTCTGCTTTTCCTTCTGCTTCAGCATCTTCTGCTTCTTCTGCTAATGCCTCTGCTTCTTCTGTTTCTTCTGCTTCTCCTTCTGCTTCTCCTTCTGCTTTTGCTTCTCTTTCTGCTTCTGCTTCTCCTTCTGCTTCTCCAGATTCTGCTTCTTCTGCTTCTCCTTCTGCTTCAGGTTCTCTTTCTGCTTCTTCGGCTTCTTCTGCTTCTGCTTCTCCTGCTGCTGCTTCTTCTGCTTCTCCTGCTTCTCTTTCTGCTTTTCCTTCTGTTTCAGCTTCTCCTTCTGCTTCTGCTTCTTCTCCTTCCTATGTTTCTTCTGCTTCTGCTTCTCCTGCTTCTGCTTCTCCTGCTTCTCGTTGTGCTTCTCTTTCTGCTTCTCTTTCTGCTTCTCCTTCTCCTTCTTCAGCTTCTCCTTCTGCTTCTCCTTCTCCTTCTACTTCAATTTCTCCTTCTGCTTCTCATTCTGCTTCTGCGTCTTCTGTTTCTTCTGCTTCTCTTGCTTCTGCTTCTCCTGCTTCTCCTACTTCTCGTGCTGCTTCTCCTTCTGCGTCTCTTTCTGCTTCTGCTTATCCTTTTGCTTCTCCTACTCCTAATCCTTCTCTTTCGCCTTCTCCTTCTCAATCTTCTGCTTCTCCTGCTTCTCCTTCTGCATCTTCTTCTGCTTCTGCTTCTCCTTCTGCTGCTTCTCCTGCTTCTGCTTCTCCTGCTTCTGCTTCTCCCTCTGATTCTGCTTCTTATGCTTATTCTTTTCTTCTGCTTCTA
>NW_012314330.1:0-2138 GCF_000151885.1 Dipodomys ordii | reverse complement strand
CAGCAGGACACAGCAGGGGACCCAGCGAGGACACAGCGGGACACAGCTGGGGACACAGCTGGGGACACAGCGGGACACAGCGGGGAACACAGCGAGGACACAGCGGGACCCAGCAGGACACAGCGTCGATACAGCGGGGACACAGTGTTACACAGCGTGGTACCCAGCTGTGGACACAACGGGACAGAGTGGGGGCACAGCGAGACACAGCGGGACACAGCGAGGACACAGCGGGACACATTGGTGACACAGCGGGGGACACAGCAGGACACAGCAGCGGACACAGCGGGGGACACAGAGGGAAACAGCGCAACACAGCGTGGGAAACAATGGGGACACAGCGGGACACAGCGGGGGACACAGAGAGGACACAGCGGGACACAGCGAGACACAGCGGGACACAGCATGGACACAGCAGTAGGCACAACGGGACATAGCGGGGGACACAGCTGTGGACACAACGGGACACAGCGGGGGACACAGCGGGGAACACAGGAAGGAAACAGTGGGAACCTGTGGGACACAGAGTCGATACAGCGGGACACAACGGGGTACACAGCTAGGGACACAACGGGACACAGCAGGGGAAACAGCGAGGACACAGATGGACACAGCGGGACACAGCAGAGGACACAGCGGGACCCAGCGGGAGACCCAGCGAGGACACAGCAGGACACAGCAGGGGACACAGGGGGACACAGCGGGGAACACAGCGGGGGACACAGCGGGACACAGCGGGGAACACAGCGAGGACACAGCGGGGGACACAGCGGGACACAGCGTCGATACAGCGGGCACACAGCATTACACAGCGTGGTACACAGCTGTGTACACAACGGGACACAGTGGGGGCACAGCCGGACACAGTGGGACACAGTGGGACACAGTGGGGAAAAAGCGTGAGACACAGCGGGGTACAGAGCTGGAGACAGCGTGGGACACAGCGAGGACACAGCAGGACACAGCGTTGACACAGCGGGGTCTCAGCGGGGGACACAGCAGGAGACAAAGAGGGACACCACGGAACACAGCGGGACACAGCGGGAAACAGCAGTGACCCTGCGTGGACACAGTGGGACACAGCGGGGGACACAGCGGGACACAGAGGGGGACAGAGCGGGACACAGTGGGGGACAGAGCGTGGGACACAGCGAGACACAGCGGGGACAAAGCTGGTCACAGCGGGGTACACAGAGGGACACAGCGGGGACGCAGCAGGGAAACAGCATGACACAGCAGGACACAGCGGGACACAGCGGGGGACACAGCAAGGACACAGCGGCACACAGCATGGGACACAGCAAGGACACAGTGGGACACAGCGGAGGACACAGCGGGACATAGCAGGGGACACAGCGGGGGACACAGCGGGACACAGCGGGGGCACAGGGAGGACACAGCGGGACACAGCGGGGGACAGAGCGAGGACACATTGGGACACATTGGGACACAGCGGGACTCAGCGGGGGACACAGCAGTACACAGCAGGACACAGCGGGGACACAGCAGAGACACAGCGGGGGACACAGCGGGACACAGCGGGGGACACAGGGATGACACAGCGGTACCCAGCGGGACCCAGCGTCGATACAGCAGGGACACGCGGAACACAGTGGGGTACACAGCTGGGGACACAGCGAGGACACAGCGGGACACAGCGGGACACAGCGGGGACACTGCGGGAACATAGCAGGACACAGCAGGGTACACAGCGGGACACAGCTGGGGACACAGCGGGGACACAGCGGGACACTGCGGAACACAGCGTGAGACTAAGCGGGAGACAGCAGGGGACACAGCGTGGACTCAGGGGGGACACAGCGGCGACACATATGGTACTCATCGGGGGACAAAGCGGTATACATCTGTGTGACACAGCGAGGACACAGTAGCACACATCGGTCACATAGAGGGGACTCAGCGGGTGGACACTGCGGGGGGACAAAGAGGGACACCACGGGACACAGTGTGACACAGTGGGGATACAGCATGACACTGCGGGGACTCAGCTAGGACTTAAGCGGGGGATAACTGGGACACATCGGGCACACTGCGGGGACTCTTCTTGTACGAGCGGGATCCCAGCGGTGTACTTACTTGGGATCATTTCGTGACTCTGCGGGGACTTCATCGGGGGA
>NW_012314329.1:0-2138 GCF_000151885.1 Dipodomys ordii | reverse complement strand
GAAGAGGAGAAGGAGAAGGAAGAGCCGCAGAAGCAATAGGAGAAGCAGAAAGAGTAGCAGAAGCAGAATGAGAAGCAGAAAGAGAAGCAGTAGAAGCAGAAGAAGCAGGAAAAGCAGAAGCAGAAGAAAGAGAAGAAGACGAAGAAGAAGAAGAAGAAGCATAAGGAGAAGCATAAGGAGAAGCATAAGGAGAAGTATAAGGAGAAGGAGTAGAAGCAGAAGAAGCAGAAGCAGGAGAAGCAGAAGCAGAAGAAAAAGAATAAGCAAAAGAAGCAGAAGCAGAAGCAGTGGGAGAAGCAGAAGAAGGAAAAGGAGAAGGAGCAGCAGAAGGAGAAGCAGAAGCAGAAAGAGAAGCAGAAACAGTAGGAGAACAAGAAGGAGAAGCAGGAGAATCAGAAGAAGCAGAAAGAGAAGGAGAAGAAGGAGAAGCAGAAGTAGAATCAGAAGAAACAGAAGAAGAAGTAGCAGAAGAAACAGAAGCAAAAGAAACAGAAGAAGGAGAAGAGCAGAAGCAGAAGCAGAAGGAGAAGCAGAAAGAGAAGCAGGAGAACCAGAAGAAGCAGGAGAAGCAGAAGCAGAAGAAACAGGAGAAGCCGAAGAAGCAGAAGCAGAATCTGAAGCAGAAGGAGAAACAGAAGAAGCACAATCTGAAGCAGAAGCAGAAGAAACAGAAATAGTAGAATAAGTAGAAGCAGAAGCACCAGGACAAGCAGAAGAACAAGAAGGAGAAGGCGAAAGAGAAGGATTAGGAGTAGGATAAGCAAAAGGATAAGCTGAAGCAGAAAGAGACGCAGAAGGAAAAGCAGCACGAGAAGTAGGAGAAGCAGGAGAAGCAGAAGCAAGAGAAGCAGAAGAAACAGAAGACGCAGAAGCAGAATGAGAAGCAGAAGGAGAAATTGAAGCAGAAGGAGAAGCAGAAGCAGAAGGAGAAGCAGAAGAAGGAGACGTAGAAGCAGAAAGAGAAGCAGAACGAGAAGCAGGAGAAGCAGAAGCAGGAGAAGCAGAAACAGAAGAAACAGAAGAAGGAGAAGAAGCAGAAGCAGAAGGAGAAGCAGAAACAGAAGGAAAAGCAGAAAGAGAAGCAGAAGAAGCAGCAGCAGGAGAAGCAGAAGTAGAAGAAGCCGAAGAAGCAGAAGCAGAACCTGAAGCAGAAGGAGAAGCAGAAGAAGCAGAATCTGGAGAAGCAGAAGGAGAAGCAGAAGCAGAAAGAGAAGAAACAGAAGAAGCAGAGGCAGTAGCAGAAGATGCAGAAGCAGAAGGAGAAGCAGAAGGAAAGGCAGAAGAACGAGAAGGTGAGGGAGAAGGAGAAACAGAAGGAGAAGCAGAAAGAGAAGCAGTAGAAGGAGCTGGAGAAGGAAAAGCAGCAGGAGAAGCAGAAAGAGCAGCAGAAGGAGGAGCAGGAGATGCAGAAACAGGAGAAGCATAAGCAGAACAAACAGGAGAAGGAAAAGAAGCAGAAGCAGAAGGAGAAGCAGAAACAGAAGGAGAAGCAGAAAGAGAAGGAGGGGAAGCAGAAGAAGCAGAAGCAGGAGAAGCAGAAGCATAAGAACCCGAATTAGCAAAAAGAGAACCTCAGGCAGAAGGAGAAGCAGGAGAAGCAGAAGAAGCAGAATCTGGAGAAGCAGAAGGAGAAGCAGAAGCAGAAAGAGAATCAAAATCAGAAGGAGAAGCAGAAGAAACAAAAGAATTAGAAGCAGTAGCAGTTGTAGCAGAAGCAGAACGAGAAGCAGAAGGAAAAGCAGGAGAACAAGAAGGAGAAGGAGAAATAGAAGGAGAAGCAGAAGGAGAAGCAGAAAGAGAAGCAGGTAAAGCAGAAGAAGAAGAAGTATAAGGAGAATCTGAAGGAGAATCAGAAGAAGGAGAAGGAGAAGCAGAAGAAGATGCAGAAGGAATAGCTGAAGTAGCAGATTCTGATTGAGAAGCTGGAAAAGCATAAGATGCTTAAGTATATGGAGATGTTAAGAAGGAGAATTATAAGCTTAGGCAGAAGAAGAAGCATAAGGACTAGCTCAAGCAGAAGGAGATGTAGAAGGAGAAGCAGAAGAAGCTGAAGCTGATGGAGAATGCTGAAGTAGGAGAAGGAGAAGGAGGAGAAGCTAGATGCCTGATGGAGAAGCTGAAATCGGGAATGAGAAGCT
>NW_012314328.1:0-2138 GCF_000151885.1 Dipodomys ordii | reverse complement strand
TCCTCCTCCTTCTTCTTCTTCTTCTTCTTCTTCTTCTTCTTCTTCTTCTTCTTCTTCTTCTTCTTCTTCTTCTTCTTCTTCTTCTACTTCTTCTTCTTCTTCTTCTTCTCTTTCTTCTGCTTCTTCTTTTCCTGCTTCTTCTGCTTCTATTGCTTCACTTTCTGCTTCTCATTCTGCTTCTGCTTCTCCTTCTGCTTCTCCTATTGCTTCTGCGGCTCTTCCTTCTCCTTCTCCTATTTCTACTTCTCCTTCTGATTCTGCTTCTTCTGCTTCTCCTGCTTCTCCTTCTGCATCTTCTTCTGCTTGTGCTTTTCCTTCTGCATCTTCTTCTGCTTCTGCTTCTCCTTCTGCTTCTTCTGCTTCTCCTTCTGATACTCCTTCTGCTTCTGCTTCCGTTTTTCCTTCTCCTTCTCGTTCTTCTGCTTTTCCTTCTGCTTCTCCTTCTGCTTCTCCTGCAACTGCTACTGCTTCTGCTTCTTCTGTTTCTTCTGTTTCTCCTTCTGCTTTTGATTCTCTTTCCACTTCTGCTTCTCCTTCACCTTCTCATTCTGCTTCTCCAGATTCTGCTTCTTCTGCTTCTCCTGCTTCTCCTTCTTCTTCAGGTTCTGCTTCTGCTTCTTCGGATTCTTCTGCTTCTGCTTCTCCTGCTTCTGATTCTTCTGCTTCCCCTCCTTCTCTTTCTGCTTCTCCTTCTGTTTTTGCTTCTCCTTCTGCTTCTGCTTCTTGTCCTTCTCGTGTTTCTTCTGCTTCTACTTCTCCTGTTTCTACATCTCCTGCTTCTCCTTCTGCTGCTCTATCTGCTTCTTTTCCTTCTCCTGCTCCTTCTGCTTCTCCTTCTGCTTCTCCTTCTGTTTCTCCTTCTCCTTCTAGTTCTTCTGCTTTTCCTTTCGCTTCTCCTTCTGCTTCTGAATCTTCTGCTTCTTCTGCTACTGCCTCGGCTTCTTCTGCTTCTCCTTCTGCTTGTCCTTCTGCTTTTGCTTCTCTTTCTGCTTCTGCTTCTCCTTCTCCTTCTCCAGATTCTGCTTCTTCTGCTTCTCCTGCTTCTCCTTCTGCTTCAGGTCCTGCTTCTGCTTCTTTGGCTTCTTCTGATTCTGCTTCTCCTGCTGCTGCTTCTTCTGCTTCTCCTGCTTCTCTTTCTGCTTTTCCTTCTGTTTCTGCTTCTTTTTCTGCTTCTGCTTCTTCTCCTTCTTCTGTTTCTTCTGCTTTTGCTTCTCCTGCTTCCGCTTCTCCTGCTTCTCGTTATGCTTATCTTTCTGCTTCTCCTGCTCCTGCTTCTCCTTCTGCTTCTGCTTCTCCTTCTGCTTCTGCTTCTGCTTCAATTTCTCCTTCTGCTTCTCATTCTGCTTCTGCGTCTTCTCTTCTTCTGCTTCTCCTGCTTCTGCTTCTCCTGCTTCTCCTAATTCTCGTGCTGCTTCTCCTTCTGCGTCTCTTTCTGCTTCTGCTTATCCTTTTGCTTCTCCTACTCCTAATCCTTCTCTCTCGCCTTCTCTGTCTTCTTCTTCTGCTTCTCCTGCTGCTTCTGCTTCTGCTTATTCTACTATTTCTGTTTCTTCTGCTTCTGCTTCAGATTGTGCTGCTTCTGTTTCTCCTTCTGCTTCAGATTCTGCTTCTGCTTCTTCGGCTTCTCCTGTTTCTTCTGCTTCTGCTTCTCCTGCTTCTTCTGCTTCTCCTGCTTCTCTTTCTGCTTCTCCTTCTGCTTCTGCTTCTCTTTCTGCTTCTGCTTCTGCTCTTCTGCTTCTGCTCTTCTCCTTCTTCTGTTTCTTTTGCTTGTTTCTTCTGCTTCTTCTTCTTCTGTTTATTCTGATGCTACTTCTGCTTCTCCTTCTTCTCCTTCTCTTTCCGCTTCTACTTCTGCTTCTTCTGATTCTCCTGCTTCTCCTTCTTGTTCTCCTTCTGATTCTGCTTCTCATTCAGCTTCTGCTTCTCCTTCTGCTGCTCCTTCTCCTTATCCTTCTTCAGATTCTCCCACTGCTTCTGCTTCTTTGGCTTATACTTTTTCTTCTGCTTCCGCTTCTTCTGCTTCTGCTTCTATTAGCTTCTCCATATGCCTCGCCTTACGCATCTCCTCCTCCGCCATCCTACTTCCTCCACTCCGAATCTCTTCCCCTAGGTAAACAACGGCGATATCCTGGTGGTGG
>NW_012314327.1:0-2138 GCF_000151885.1 Dipodomys ordii | reverse complement strand
GCTATGTCCCTCACTGTGTCCCGTTGTGTCCCCAGCTGTGTACCCTGCTGTGTCCCGCTGTGTCCCAGCTCTATCGATGCTGTGTCCCTCGCTGTTTCCCGCTGTGTCCCCCGCTGTGGCCTGCTGTGTCCTCCCTGTGGCCCCGCTGTGTCCCGCTGTGTCCCCGGTTGTGTCCCTCTGGGTCCCCTGCTGTGTCACTGCTGTGTCCCGCTGTGTTCCACTGTGTCCTGCTGTGTCCTTGCTGTGTCTCCCGCAGTGTCCCGCAGTGTCCTCGCTGTGTCCCCCGCTGTGTCCTGCTTTGTCCACTGCTGTGTCCCGCTGTGTATCCCTCTGTGTCACCCGCTCTGTCCCTGCTGTGACCCGCTGTGTCCCGCTGTGTCCCGCTGTGTACTGCTGTGTCCCCCGCTGAGTCCCGCTGTGTCCCCGCTGTGTCCCAATGTGTCCTCGCTGTGTCCCCCCCTGTGTCCCGCTGTGTCCCCCCTGTGTCCCCCGCTGTGTCTCACGCTTTATCCCGTCTGTGTCCCACTCTGTCCAGCTGTGTCCCGCTGTGCCCACACTGTGTCCCGTTGTGTCCACAACTGTGTACCCCGCTGTGTCCCGCTGTGTCCCCGCTGTATCGACGCTGTGTCCCACTGGGTCATGCTGTGTCCTCCCTGTGTTCCCCGCTGTGTCCCGCTGTGTCCTGCTGTGTCCCGCTGTGACCGTGTTCAGTCCCGCTATATCCGCGCTGTGTCCCGCTTTGTCATCGCTGTGTCCCCCGCTGTGTCCCGCTGTGTCCCGCTGTGTCCCCCGCTGTGTCCCACTGTGTCCCCCTCTGTGTCCCGCTGTGTCCCTGCTGTGTCCCCGCTGTGTCCCGCTGTTTCCCTCTGTGTCCCCCGCTGTGTCCCGCTTTGTCCCCACTTTGTCCCCCCACTGTGTCCCGCTGTGTCCCCTGCTGTGTCCCCGCTGTGTCACACTGTGTTCCACTGGGTCCGGATGTGTCCTGGCTGTGTCTCCCACAGTGTTCCGCTGTGTCCTTGTTGTGTCCCCCGCTGTGTCCCGGTGAGTTCCCCGCTGTGTCCCGCTGTGTCCCCGCTGTGTGTCCTCTATGTCCCGCTGTGTACCCAGCTGTGTCCAGCTGTGTCACCGCTGTGTTCCGCTGTGTCCCCTCTCTGTCCCCCGCTATCCCCTCCTGTGTCCAATGCTGTCTCCCGCTGTGTCCCGCTGTGTCCCCCATTTTGTCCCGCTGTGTCCCCGCAGTGTCGCCGCTGTGTCCCGATGTGACACACTGTGACCCGTGGTGTCCCGCTTTGTCCCCCGCTCTGTCCCCCGCTGTGTCCCGCTGTGTCCCCCTCTGTGTCCCGCTGTGTCCTGCTGTGTCCCCCCTGTGTCCCGCTGTATCCCGCTGTATTCCGTGGTGTCCCGTTTGTCCCCCGCTGTGTCCCCCGCTGAGTCCCCGCTTTGTCCTCGCTGTGACCCGCTGTGTCCCGCTGTGTCCCGCTATGTCCCCCACTGTGTCCCGTTGTGTCCCCAGCTATGTACTCTGCTGTGTCACGCTGTGTCCCCGCTGTATCGACGCTGTGTCCCGCTGGGTCCCGCTGTGTACTCTCTGTGTTCCACACTGTGTCCCGCTGTGTCCCCCGCAGTGTCCCTCGCTGTTTCCCGCTGTGTCCCCCCTGTGTCCCCTGCTGTGTCCCGCTCTGTCCCTCTGTGTCCCCTGCTGTGTCCCCTGCTCTGTCACACTGTGTCACCCGCTGTGTCCCTGCTGTGTCCCCGCTGTGTCCCGCTGTGTCCCGCTGTGTCCCCCGCTGATTCCCGCTGTGTCCCTGATGTGTCCCGCTGTGTCCTCGCTGTGTCCCCTGCTGTGTCCCCTTTGTCCCCCCTGTGTCCCCTGCTGTGTCCCGCTGTGTCCCCCACTGTGTCCCACTCTGTCCCCTGCTGTGTCCCCGCTGTGTCCCGCTGTGTCCTGCTGTGTCCCGCTGTGACCGTGTTGAGTCCCGCTATATCCCCGCTGTGTCCCGCTTTGTCATCGCAGAGTCACCCGCTGTGTCACGCTGTGTCCCGCTGTGACACCACGCTGTGTCCCCACTGAATACACATCTGTGTCCCGCTGTGACCCATGCTGAGTCACTGCTAGAGAGCCACTGGGATCCAATATA
>NW_012314326.1:0-2138 GCF_000151885.1 Dipodomys ordii | reverse complement strand
TTCTTCTGCTATTCCTTCTGCTTCTCTTTCTGCTTCGGCATCTTCAGCTTCTTCTGCTACTGCTTCTGCTTCTTCTGTTTCTTCTGCTTCTCCTTCTGCTTTTGCTTCTCTTTCTGCTTCTGCTTCTCCTTCTGGTTCTCCTTCTTCTTCTCCAGATTCTGCTTCTTCTGCTTCTCCTTCCGCTTCAGGTTCTGCTTCTGCTTCTTCGGCTTCTTCTGCTTCTATTTCTGCTTCTCCTTCTGTTTCTGCTTCTCTTTCTGCTTCTCCTTCTTCTCCTTCTTCTATTTCTTCTGCTTCTCCTGCTTCTGCTTCTCCTGCTTCCCCTTCTGTTTCTCTTTATTCTTATCCTTCTGCTTCTCCTTCTCCTTCTCCTTCTTCTGCTTCTCCTTCTGCTTCTGCTTCTCCTTCTGCATCTACTTCTGTTTTAATTTCTCTTTCTTCTGCTTTTCATTCTGCTTCTGCTTCTCCTGCTTCTGCTTCTTCTGCTTCTCCTGCTTCTCCTTCTCCTTTTCTTTCTGCTTCTGCTTATCCGTCTGTTTCTCCTACTCCTAATCCTTCTCTTTCTCCTTCTCCTTCTTCTTCTTCTGCTTTTCCTGCTTCTTCTTCTTTTTCTGCTTTTTCAGTTTCTTCTTTCAGTTTCTTCGGCTTCAGCTTCTGCTTCTTCTTCTGCTTCTCCTGCTTCTGTTTCTCCTTCTGCTTCTGCTCTTCTCCTTCTTCTGTTTCTTCTGCTTCTGCTTCTCCTCCTTCTCCTTCTTCTGCTTCTCCTACTTCTCCTTCTGCTTCTCCGTCTCATTCTCCTTCTCCTTCAATTTCTCCTTCTTGTGCTTCTCATTCTGCTTCTGCTTCTGCTTCTCCTGCTTCTGCTTCTTCTGTTTCTCCTTCTGCTTCTCCTTCTGCTTCTCTTTCTGCTTCTAATTCTGCTTCTGCTCCTCCTACTCCTAATCCTTCTCTTTCTCCTTCTTATTCTTCTGCTTCTCGTTCTGCTTCTTCTGCTTGTTCTGTATCTTCTGCTTCTGCTTTTCCAGCTTCTGATGCTTCTGCTTCTCCTTCTGCTTCAGGTTCTCCTTCTGCTTCTTCAGCTTCTTCTGTTTCTTCTGCTTCTGCTTCTCCTGCAACTGCTTCTTCTGCTTCTGTTTCTATTTCTGCTTCTCCTTCTGCTTTTGCTTCTCCTTCTGCTCCTTCTCCTTCTTCTGTTTCTTCTTCTTCTTCTGCTTCTCCCGCTTCTGCTTCTTCTGCTTCTCCTGATTGTCCTTCTGCTTCTGCTTCTCCTTCTCCCTCTTCTGCTTCTCTTTCTGCTTCTGCTTCTTCTGATTCTCCAACTTCTCCTTCTGTTTCTGCTTCTCTTTCTGCTTCTGCATCTCTTTCTGCTTCACCTTCTGCTGCTCCTTCTCCTTCTTCTGTTTCTCCCTCTGCTTCTATTTCTGCTTCTTATGCTTCTTCTTTTTCTTCTGCTTCTGCTTCTCCTGCTTCTGCTTCTTATGCTTCTACTGCTTCTTCTTCTGGTTCTGCTTCTTCTGCTTCTACTTCTCTTTCTGCTTCTGCTTCTCCTGCTTGTTTTTCTGCTTCTTCTGCTGCTTCTCCTTCTGCTGCTTCTTTTACTACTCCTTGTGCTTCTCTTTTTGCTTCTCCTTCTGCTTCTGCTTCTGCTTCTTCTGTTTCTCCTGCCTGAATTTCTGGTTCTACTTCTCCTGCTGCTTCTCCTTCTGCTTCTTCTTCTCCTTCTGCTAATGTTTCTGCTTCTTCTGCTTCTTCCCTTTCGGCTTCTCCTGCTTCTGCTTCTTGTCCTTCTTCTGCTTTTCTTTCTGATTCTCAAACTGCTTCTGCTTCTCCTTCTGCTTCTCCTCCTTCACCTTCTCCTACTTCTGCTTCTCCTTCAGCTTCTGCTTCTTCTGCTTCTCCTGCTTCTCCTTCTGCACCTCCTTCTGCTTGTGCTTGTCCTTATGCTTCTGCTTCTGCTTCTCCTTCTCCTTCTTTTGCTTCTCCTTTTGCTTCTGCTTCTTCTGTTTTTCCTGCTTCTCCTTCTGCTTCTGCTTCTTCTGCTTCTCCTTATGCATCTTCTTCTGCTTCTGCTTCTCCTTCTTCTGCTTCTCCTTCTTATTCTCCTACTGCTTGTCCTTCTGTTTCCCTTCTCCTTCTTG
>NW_012314325.1:0-2138 GCF_000151885.1 Dipodomys ordii | reverse complement strand
TCTGTTCTCCCTCTGCTTCTGGTTCTGCTTTTTATGTTCATCTTTTTCTTCTGCTTCTGCTTCTCCTGCTTCTGCTTCTTATGCTTCTACTGCTTCTGCTTCTTCTGCTTCTTCTGCTTTTACTTCTCTTTCTGCTTCTGCTTCTCCTCCTTGTTTTTCTGCTTCTTCTGCTGCTTCTCCTTCTGCTGCTTCTTCTCCTTCTCCTTCTGCTTCTCTTTTTGCTTCTCCTTCTGCTTCTGCTTCTTCTATTTCTCCTGCCTGAATTTCTGGTTCTACTTCTTCTGCTGCTTCTCCTTCTGCTTCTGCTTCTCCTGCTTCTCTTTCTGCTCTTCCTTCTGTTTCTGCTTCTCCTTCTTCTTCTGCTTCTTCTCCTTCTTCTGTTTATTCTGCTTCTGCTTCTCATTCCGCTTCTGCTTGTCCTTCTGCTTCTGCTTCTCCTTCTGCTTCTGCTTCAATTTCTCCTTCTGCTGCTCATTCTGCTTCTGCGTCTTCTGTTTCTTCTGCTTCTCCTGCTTCTGCTTCTCCTGCTTCTCCTACTTCTCGTGCTGCTTCTCCTTCTGCGTCTCTTTCTGCTTCTGCTTATCCTTTTGCTTCTCCTACTCGTAATCCTTCTCTTTCGCCTTCTCCGTCTTCTTCTTCTGCTTCTCCTGCTGGTTCTACTTCTGCTTATTCTACTATTTCTGTTTCTTCTGCTTCTGCTTCAGATTGTGCTTCTTCTGTTTCTCCTGCTTCAGATTATGCTTCTGCTTCTTCGGCTTCTCCTGTTTCTTCTGTTTCTGCTTCTCCTGCTTCTTCTGCTTCTCCTGCTTTTCCTGCTTCTCTTTCTGTTTCATCTTTTGCTTCTGCTTCTCCTTCTGCTTCTGCTTCTGCTCTTCTCCTTCTTCTGTTTCGTTTGCTTCTGTTTCTTCTGCTTCTTCTTCTTCTGTTTCTTCTGATTCTACTAATGCTTCTCCTTCTCCTCTTTCTGCTTCTGCTTCTGCTTCTTATGCTTATTCTTTTTCTACTGCTTCTGCTTCTCCTGCTTCTGCTTCTTCTTCTTCTACTGCTTCTTCTTCTTCTTCTTCTTCTTCTTCATCTTCTTCTTCTTCTTCTTCTTCTTCTTCTTCTTCTTCTTCTTCTTCTTCTTCTTCTTCTTCTTCTTCTTCTCTTTCTTCTGCTTCTGCTTTTCCTGCATCTTCTGGTTCTACTGCTTCTCTTTCTGCTACTCATTCTGCTTCTCCTTCTGCTTCTGCTTCTCTTATTGCTTCTGCTGCTCTTCCTTCTCTTTCTCCTACTTCTGCTTCTGGTTCTTCTGCTTCTCCTGCTTCTCCTTCTGCATCTCCTTCTGCTTGTGCTTGTCCTTATGCTTATTCTTCTGTTTCTGCTTTTCCTTCTGCTTCTTCTGCTTCTCCTTCTGATTCTCCTTCTGCTTCTGCTTCTGTTTCTCCTTCTTGTTCTCGTTCTTCTGCTTTTCCTTCTTCTTCTCCTTCTGCTTCTGCTGCAACTGCTACTGCTTCTTCTGTTTCTTCTGCTTCTCCTTCTGCTTTTGATTCTCTTTCCGCTTCTGCTTCTCCTTCAGCTTCTCATTCTGCTTCTCCAGATTCTGCTTCTTCTGCTTCCCCTGCTTCTCCTTCTGCTTCAGGTTCTGCTTCTGCTTCTTCGGATTCTTATGCTTCTGCCTCTCCTGCTTCTGCTTCTTCTGCTTCCCCTCCTTCTCTTTTTGCTTCTCCTTCTGTTTCTGCTTCTCCTTCTGCTTCTTCTCCTTCTTCTGTTTCTTCTGCTTCTGCTTCTCCTGCTTCTGATTCTCCTGCTTCTCGTTCTGCTTCCCTTTCTGCTTCTCCTTCTCCTTGTTCAGCGTCTCCATCTGCTTCTGCTTCTGCTTCAATTTCTCTTTCTGCTTCTGCGTCTTCTGATTCTTCTGCTTCTCCTGCTTCTGCTTCTCCTGCTACTCCTACTTCTCGTGCTGCATCTCCTTCTGCGTCTCTTTCTGCTTCTGCTTATCCTATTGCTTCTCCAACTCCTAATCCTTCTCTTTACGCTTTCTCCGACTTCTTCTTCTGCTTCTCCTGCTGGCTTCTGATTCTGCTTATTCTAAAAATTCTGGTTCCTTCTGCTTCGGCATCAAATTAAAGCATCCTTCTGGTTTCTCCTTCTGCTTA
>NW_012314324.1:0-2139 GCF_000151885.1 Dipodomys ordii | reverse complement strand
TGCGGGACACTGAGGGGGACACAGCGGGGGACACAGCGGGACACAGCGGGGAACACAGCGATGACAAAGCGGGACACAGCGGGGATATAGCGGGACTCTACACGGTCACAGCGGGACACAGCAGGACACAGCGGGACACAACGGGGACACAGCATGGGACAGAGCGGGACACAGCGGGGGACACAGCGGCACACAGCGGGGGACACAGGGGGGACAAAGGGGACACAGCAGGGGACACAGCGAGGACACAGCGGGACACATCTGGGACACAGCGGGAATCATCGGGGGACACAGCGGGACACAGCGGGACACAGCGGGGACACAGCAGGGACACAGCGGGGGACACAGTGGGACAGAGCAGGGGACACAGCAGGGGACACAGAGGGACAGAGCGGGACACAGCAGGGGACACAGGGGAGACACAGTGGGACACATCGGGGGACACAGTGAGGACACATTGGGAAACAGCGGGGACACAGCGGGACTCAGAGGGGGACACAGCATTACACAGCGGGACACAGCGGGGCACAGCAGGGACACAGCGGGGGACACAGCGGGAAACAGCGAGGGACACTGCGGGGGACACAGCGGACACAGTGTGGACACAGAGAGTACACAGCGGGACCCAGCGGGACACAGCGTCGATACAGCGGGGACACAGCGTGACACAGCAGGGTACATAGCTGGGGACACAACGGGACACCGTGGGGGACAAAGCGGGACACAGCTGGACACAGCGGGACACAGCGGGTCACAGCGGGGACAAAGCGGGGGACACAGCGGGGGACAAACGGGACACCACGGAATACAGCGGGATACAGCGGGACACAGGGGGGACACAGCAGGACACAGCGGGACACAGAGGGGGACACAGCGGGACACAGCGGGGGACAAAGCGGGACACCACGGGTCACAGTGTGTCACATCGGGACACAGCGGCGACACTGCGGGGACACAGCGGGACAAAATGGGGGACACAGCGCGACACAGCGGGAGACAGCATTGGACACAGGAGGGGATAGCGGGGGACAGAGAGGGGACACAGCGGAACACAGCGGTGACACAGCTGAACACAGCTGGGTACACAGCGGGACATAGAGGACACACAGCGGGGACACAGCGGGACACAGCGGGGAACTCACCGGGACACAGCGGGGGACACAACAAGGACACAGCGGAACACTGTGGGAGACACAGCCAGGACACATCCGGACCCAGTGGAACACAGTGTGACACAGCGGGGACACAGCCGGGGACACAGCGGGACACAGTGGGGGACACAGGGGGGACAAAGCGGGACACAGCGGGGGACACAGCGGGACACAGCGGGACACAGCGGGGACACAGCAGGGACACAGCGGGGGACACAGTGGGACAGTTCAGGGGACACAGCAGGGGACACAGAGGGACAGAGCGGGACACAGCAGGGGACACAGGGGGGACACAGCGGGACACAGCGGGGGACACAGTGAGGACACATTGGGAAACAGCGGGGACACAGCGGGACAGAGGGGGACACAGCAGTACACAGTGGGACACAGCGGGGCACAGCAGGGACACAGCGGGAAACAGCGAGGGACATTGCGGGGGACACAGCAGGACACAGTGTGGAACACAGAGAGTACACAGCGGGACCCAGCGGGACACAGCGTCGATACAACGGGGACACAGCGTGACACAGCAGGGTACATAGCTGGGGACACAACGGGACACCGTGGGGGACATAGCGGGACACAGCGGGACACAGTGGGACACAGCGGGTCACAGCGGGGACAAAGCGGGGAACACAGCGGGGGACAAACAGGACACCACGGAATACAGCGGGATACAGCGGGACACAGGGGGGACACAGCAGGACACAGCGGGACACAGAGGGGGACACAGCGGGGGACAGAGCGGGGGACAAAGCGGGACACCACGGGTCACAGTGTGTCACATCGGGACACAGCGGCGACACTGCGGGGACACAGCGGGACAAAATGGGGGACACAGCGCGACACAGCGGGAGACAGCATTGGACACAGGAGGGGATAGCGGGGGACAGAGAGGGTACACAGCGGAACACAGCGGTGACACAGCTGGACACAGCTGGGTACACAGCGGGACATAGAGGACACACAGCGGGGACACAGCGGGACA
>NW_012314323.1:0-2139 GCF_000151885.1 Dipodomys ordii | reverse complement strand
TGTGTCCCCGCGTTTGTCCTGGTGTCTCCCGCTGTGTCCCGCTGTGTCCTGCTTTGTCCGCCTCTGTGTCCCCCGCTGTGTCCCGCTGTGTCCTCTCTGTGTCCCGCTGTGTCCCCGCTGTGTTCCGCTTTGTCCCTGGTGTGTCCTGGCTGTGTAACCTCTATGTCCCTCTGTGTCCCCTCTGTGTCCCATTGTGTCCCGCAGTGTCACCCTATGTCCCCGCTGTGTCATCGCTGTGTCCTTCTCTATCCCGCTGTGTCCTCCGCTGTTTCCCCCACTGTTTCCCCGCTGTGACCCTCTGTGTCCCGCAGTGTCCCTGCTGTGTCCTCTCTGTATCCGCAGCTGTGTCCCACTGTGTCCCCCGCTGTGTCCCCTCTGTGTCCTCCTGTGTCCCGCTGTGTCCTCGCTGTGTCCTTCTGTAATCCGCTGTGTCCCCCGCTGTGTCCCCCACTATTTCCCCGCTGTGGCCCGCTGTGTCCCCCGCTGTGTTCCCCGCTGTGTCCCGCTGTGTCCCGATATGTCCCACTGTGTCCGGTACAGTGTCCCCCACTGTGTCCCTTTGTGTACCCCACTGTGTCCCGATGTGTCACCCGTTGTGTCCCCCGCTGTGTCCCCCGCTGTGTCCCCACTGTGGGCCGCTGTACCGCGCTGTGTCCCCGGCTGTGACACCCGCTGTGTCCGCTCTTTCCCGCTGTGTCCCGCTGTGTCCCCGCTGTGACCCCGCTGTGGCCCGCTGTGTCCCTGGTGTCTCTTCGCTGTGTAACCTCTATGTCCCTTGTGTCCCCGCTGTGTCCCGCTGTGTCCTGCAGTGTCCCCCTATGTCCACGCAGTGTCCTCGCTGTGTCCTTCTGTATCCCGCTGTGTCCCCCATTATTTCCCCGCTGTGACCCGCTGTGTCCCGCAGTGTCCCTGTTGTGTCCTCTCTGTATCCGCAGCTGTGTCCCAATGTGTCCCCCGCTGTGTCCCCGCCATGTCCCCGCTGTGTCCTCCTGTGTCCCGCTGTGTCCTTGCTGTGTCCTTCTGTATCCCGCTGTGTCCCCCGCTGTGTCCCCCACTATTTCCCTGCTGTGACCCGCTGTGTCCATGCTGTATCCCCCGCTGTGTCCCGCTGGGTCCCGCTGTGTGTCCCGCTGTGTTCCCCGCTGTGTCCCGTTGTGTCCCGCTGTGTCCCGCTGTGTCCCCCTGTGTGCCTGCTCTCCCCCGGTGTGTCCCCCGCTGTGTCCCGCTGTGTCCTGCTGTGTCCCCGCTGTGTCCCGATGTGTACCGATGTGTCTGTCCCCGCTGTGTCCCGATGTGTACCACTGTGTCTGCCTCTGTGTACCCCGCTGTGTCCTGCTGTGTCCCCCGCTGTGTCCTGCTGTGTCCTTGCTGTGTCCCCCGCTGTTTCCCGCTATTTCCCCCGCTGTGTCACCCGCTTTGTCCCCAGCTGTGTCCGGTTGTGTCCCACTGTGTTCCCCTGTGTCCTCCGCTGTGTCCCGCTGTGTCCTTTGATGTGTCCCCAGCTGAGTCCCGCTGTGTCCCCCGCTGTTTACCGCTGTGTTCCCCACTGTGTCCCCCGCTGTGTCCCCGCTGTGTCCCCGCTCTGTCCCGCTGTGTCCCGCTCTGTCCCTCTGTGTCGTCCCCTGTGTCCCCCTGTGTCTCTGCTGTTTCCCACTGTGACCCCCGCGCTGTCCTGCTGTGTCCCCGTTGTCCACTGGTGTGTCCCCTCTGTCCCCCGCTGTGTCCCCGCTGTGTCCCGCTGTGTCCCGATGTGTTCCGCTGTGTCGCCGCTTTGTCACTGCTGTGTCTCGCTGTGTCCCGCTGTGTCTACGCTGTGTCCTGCTCTGTCCCAAGCTTTGAGCCGCTGTGTCCTCCACTGTGTTCAGCTGTTTCGCTGCTGTGTCCCGATGTGTCCCCCGCTGTATCCCACTCTGTGTCCCGCTGTGTCCCGTTTTGTCCCGCTGTGTCCCACTGTGTCTCCCCTGTGTCCTTGCTGTGTCCCCCGCTGTGTCTCGCTGTGTCCCCCCTGTGCACCCGCTGTCCCCCGCTGTGTCCCGGTGTGTCCCCGCTGTCCCCAGCTGTGTCACTGCTGTCAGCCACTGTGTCCCCCGCTGTGTCACTCGCTGTGTCCCCCGCTGTGTCCCCGGTTATGTTCCGCTG
>NW_012314322.1:0-2139 GCF_000151885.1 Dipodomys ordii | reverse complement strand
CAACGCTGTATCCCCGCTGTGTCCCAAGCTGTGTCCCGCTGTGTCCCGCTGTGTCCCCGCTGTGTCCCCCGTTGTGTCCCTCTGTGTCCCCGCTGTATCCCACTGTGTCCCCACTGTGTCCCCCTATGTCCTGCTGTGTCCCGCTGTGTCCCGCTGTGTCCCCGCTGTGTCCCCGTTGTCCCCCAGTGTGTCCCTGCTGTCCCCCGCTATGTCCCCCGCTCTGTCTTCGCAGTTTCCCTCTGAGTCCCGCTGTGTCCTCGCTTGTCCCCTGCTGTGCCCCGCTGTGTCCTTGCTGTGTCCCTCTGTGTCCAGCTGTGTCCACCGCTCTGTGCCTCGCTGAGTCCCCCGCTCTATCCCCGCTGTGTCCCCGCTGTGTCCCCGCTATGTCCTGCTGTGTCCCGCTGTGTCCCTGCTGTGTTCCTGTTGTGTCCCCCGCTGTGTCCCGCTCTGTCCCGCTGTGTCCCCGCTGTCCCCCTCTGTGTCCCCCGCTGTGTACCACTGTGTTCCCCGCTGTATCCCGCTGTGTCCCCCACTGTGTCCCTCTGTGTCCCTCTTTGTCCACCGCTGTGTCCCCGCTGTGACCCGGTTGTGTCCAGGTGTGTACCCCGCTGTGTCCCGTTGTGTCACATTGTATCCCCGCTGTGTCCCGCTGTGTCCCGCTGTGTCCTCGCTCTGTTCCCCCTGTGTCCCGCTGTGTCCCCGTTGTCCCACGCTGTGTCCCGCTGTGTCATGCTGTGTTCGCCGCTGTGTCCCGCTGTTTCCTCCACTATGTCCCGCGCTGTTTCCCGCTGTGTCCCCCGCTGTGTACCTCTGTGTCCTGCTGTGTCCCGCTGTGTCCCGTTGTGTCCCGTTGTGTCCTCGCTGTGTCCCCCGCTGTGTCCCGTTGTGTCCCCCACTGTGTCCCCCGCTGTGTCCCCGCTGTTCCTCTGCTTGGTCCCGCTGTGTCCCCATGTGTCCTCGCTTGTCCCCCGCTGTGTTCCGCTGTGTCCCCAGCTGTGTACCCCGTTTTGGCCTGCTGTGTCCTGCCTAGTCCTCTGCTTTGTCCCGCTGTGTCCCCCTCTGTGTCCACGCTGTGTCCCGCTGTGTCCCTCGCTGTGTCCTCGCTGTGTCCCACTGTGTCCCCGCTGTGTCCCCCGTTGTGTCCCTCTGTGTCCGCACTGTGTCCCGCTGTGTCCCCGCTGTGTCCCCTTATGTCCCGCTGTGTCCGGCTGTGTCCCCGCTGTGTCCTGCTGTGTCCTCCGCTGTGACCCGCTGTGTCCCGCTCTATCCCCGCTGTGTCCCGCTGTGTCCTGCTGTGTCCCGCTGTGTCCTGCTGTGTCCCTCTGTGTCCTCGCTGTGTCCCCAATGTCCTCCGCTGTGTCTCCCTCTTTGTCCCGCTGTGTCCCCCCACTGTGTTCCCCTCTGTGTCCCCGCTGAGTCCCTGCTTGTTCCCGCTGTGGCCCGCTGTGTCCTCGCTTGTCCCTCGCTGTGTCCCGCTGTGTACCCCCGCTGTGTCTTGCTGTGCTCTCCCTTGTCCCCCGCTGCGTCCCGCTGTGTCCCCCTCTGTGTCCCCGCTGTGTCCCCCTGTGGCCCTCGCTGTGTCCCACTGTGTCCCCGCTGTGTCCCCGTTGTGTCCCTCTGTGTCCGCACTGTGTCCCGCTGTGTCCCCGCTGTGTCCCCCTATGTCCCGCTGTGTCCCGCTGTGTCCTGCTGTGTCCCACTGTGTCCCGCTGTTTCCCGCTGTGTCCCCCACTGTCTCCCGCTTTGTCCCACGCTGTGTCCCGCTGTGTCCCTCTGTGTCCTCGCTATGTCCCCCGCTGTTTCCCGCTGTGTCCCTGCTGTGTTCCCGGCTGTGTCCCCCGCTGTGTCCTTGCTGTGTCCCACGCTGTGTTCCGCTGTGTCCTCGCTTTGTCCCCTGCTGTGTCCCCGCTGTATCGACGCTGTTTCCCGCTGGGTCCCGCTGTGCCCTCGCTGTGTTCCCCACTGTGTCTCGCTGTGTACCCCTCTGTGTCCCTCGCTGTGACCCACTGTGTCCCGCTGTGTCCCACTGTGTCCTCGCTTGTCCCCTGTTGTTTCCCGCTGTGTCCTCACTTGTCCCCTGCTGTGTCCCGCTGTGTCCCCTGCAGTGTCCCCCGCTGTGTCCCGCTCTGTCCCCCCTGT
>NW_012314321.1:0-2139 GCF_000151885.1 Dipodomys ordii | reverse complement strand
TCATTTGCTTGTCCCCATTTGTGTCCCGCTGTGTCCTCTCTGTGTCCCCCGCTGGGTCCCGCTGGGTCCCCATGTGTCACGCTGTGTCCTCTCTGTGTATCCCTCTGTGTCCGGCTGTGTCCTCGCTGTGTCCCACATTGTGTCCCCGCTGTGACCCGCTGTGTCACTGCTGTGTCCCTGCTGTGTCCCGCTGTGTCCTGCTGTGTCCCCGATGTCCCCCGCTGTGTCCCGTTGTGTCCCCGCTGTCTGCATGTGTGTCCCCACTGTCCCCCGCTGTGTCCCCCGCTGTATCCCGCTGTGTCCTCACTGTGTCCCCAGCTGTGTCCCGCTGTGTCCCCTGCTGTATCCCGCTGTGTCCCGCTGTGTCCGCGCTGTCCGCCGGTGTGTCACCACTGTCCCCCGCTGTGTCCTCCGCTGTGTCCCGCTGTGTCCTCGCTGTGTCTCACTGTGTCCCCGCTTTGTCTCCGCTGTGTCCCGCTGTGTCCCTTGTGTGTTCTCGCTGTGTAACCGCTGAGTCCCTCTGTGTCGCCGCTGTGTCCCACTGTGTCCCTCGCTGTGTCCCTGCTGTGTCCCGCTGTGTCCCGCTGTGTCCCCGCTGTGTCCCGATGTGTAACGCTGTGTCTGCCATTGTGTACCACGCTGTGTCCTGCTGTGTCCCCCGCTGTGTCCTGCTGTGTCCTCGCTGTGTCCCCCGCTGTTTCCTGCTGTTTCCCCCGCTGTGTCACCGGCTGTGTCCCCAGCTGTGTCCGGCTGTGTCCCACTGTGTTCCCCTGTGTCCCCCGCTGTGTCCCGCTGTGTCCTTTAATGTGTCCCCAGCTGAGTCCCGCTGTGTACCCCACTGTTTACCGCTGTGTTCCCCACTGTGTACCCCGCGGTGTCCCCGCTGTGTCCCCGCTGTGTCCCACTGTGTCCCGCTGTGTCCCTCTGTGTCGTCCCCTGTGTCCCCCTGTGTCTCCGCTGTTTCCCACTGTGACCCCCGCGCTGTCCTGCTGTGTCCCCGTTGTCCACCGGTGTGTCCCTTCTGTCCCCCGCTGTGTCCCCGCTGTGTCCCGCTGTGTCCCGATGTGTCCTGCTGTGTTGCCGCTTTGTCACTGCTGTGTCTCGCTGTGTCCCGCTGTGTCCACGCTGTGTCCCGCTCTGTCCCAGGCTGTGTCCCGCTGTGACCCCCGCTGTGTTCGGCGGTGTCGCTGCTGTGTCCCGATGTGTCCCCGCTGTGTACCGCTGTGTCCCCGCTGTCCCCCGCTGTGTCCCTGCTGGCCCCAGGGGTGTTCCCGCTGTCCCCCGCTGTATCCCCCTCTGTGTCCCGCTGTGTCCGGTGTGTCCCCCGCTGTGTCTCGCTTTCTTCCCCCTGTGTCCCCGCTGTCCCCCGCTGTGTCCCCGTGTGTCCCCGCTGTCCCCAGCTGTTTCACCTCTGTCCCCCGCTGTGTCCCCCGCTGTGTCCCCGACTATTTCCCCGCTCTGACCCGCTGTGTCCATGCTGTGTCCCCCGCTGTGTCCCGCTGTGTCCCGCTGTGTGTCCCGCTGTGTTCCTCGCTGTGTCCCGCTGTGTCCCGCTGTGTCCCGCTGTGTACCGCTGTGTGCCTGCTCTCCCCCGGTGTGTCCCCCACTGTGTCCCGCTGTGTCCTGCTGTGTCCCCGCTGTGGCCCGCTGTGTCCTGCTGTGTCAGCCTCTATGTCCCACGCTGTGTCCCTCTGTGTCCCTGTTGTGTCCACGCTGTGTCCCGCTGTGTCCTTGGTGTGTCCTTGCTGTGTAATCTCTATGTCCCTCTGTGTCCCCGCTATGTCCCGCAGTGTCCCCCTCTGTCCCCGCTGTGTCCTTGCTGTGTCCTTCTGTATCCCGCTGTGTCCCCCGCTGTGTCCCCCACTATTTCCCCCCGTGAAACTCTGTGTCCCGCGGTGTCCCTGCTGTGTCCTCGCTGTATACCCAGCTGTGTCCCACTATGTCCCCCGCTGTGTCCCCGCTGTGTCCCCGCTGTGTCCTCCTGTGTCCCGCTGTGTCCTCGCTGTGTCCTTCTGTATCCCGCTGTGTCCCCCGCTGTGTCCCCCACTACTTCCACGCTGTGACCCGCTGTGTCCATGCTATGTCCCCCGCTGTGTCCCGCTGTGTCCCGCTGTGTTCCCCGCTGTGTTCCCCGCTTGA
>NW_012314320.1:0-2139 GCF_000151885.1 Dipodomys ordii | reverse complement strand
ATCACCCCCGCTGTGTCCCGCTGTGTCCCCCGCTGTGTCCCGCTGTGTCCCACTGTGTCCCGCTCTGTCCCTGCTGTGTCCCGCTGTGTCCCGCTGTGTACCCGCTTTGTGCCCGCTGTGTCCCGATGTGTACTGCTTTGTGTCAGGCTGTGTCAACGCTGTGTCTCGCTGTGTCCCCTCTCTGTTTCCGCTATCCCCCACTGTGTCCCCCGCTGTGTCCCACTGTGTCCTGCAGTGTCCCCTGCTTTGTCCTGCTGTGTAGCCCTCTGTGTCCCCTGCTGTGTCCCGCTGTGTCCCGCTGTGTACTGCTGTGTCCCCCGCTGAGTCCCGCTGTTTCCCCGCTGTGTCCCAATGTGTCCTCGCTGTGTGCCCCTCTATGTCCCCCCTTTGTCCCCCGCTGTGTCCCGTTGTGTCCCCTTCTGTGTCCCGCTGTGTCCCCTGCTGTGTCCCGCTGTGTACCCCTCTGTATCCCCCGCTGTGTCCCGCTGTGTCCCCTGCTGTGTCCCCCGCTGTGTCCCCCTATGTGTCCCGCTGTGTCCCCTACTGTGTCCCGCTGTGTACACCTCTGTGTCCCCTGCTGTGTCGCGCTATGTCCCCCGCTGTGTCCTCGCTGTGTTCCCCGCTGTGTCTCGCTGTGTACACCTCTGTGTCCCCTGCTGTGTCCCGCTGTGTCCTGCTGTGTACTGCTGTGTCCCCCGCTGTGTCCCAATATGTCCTCGCTGTGTCCCCCGCTGTGTCCCCGGCTGTGTCCCGCTGTGTCCCCCCTGTGTCCCCCGCTGTGTCCCGTTGTGTCCCGATGTGTCCCCCGCTGTGTTTCGCACTGTGTCCCGCTGTGTCCCCCGCTGTGTCCCTCTGTGTCCCCCGCTGTGTCCCGCTGTGTCCTTGCTGTGTCCTCCGCTGTGTCCCGCTGTGTCTTCGCTGTGTCCCCCGCTGTGTCCTGCTGTGTCCCCCTGTATCCCCCGCTGTGTCCCGCTGTGTCCCGCTCTGTCCCCCGCTGTGTCCCACGCTGTGTCCCGCTGTGTCCCCCGCTGTGTCCCCCTGTGTGCCCCGCTGTGTCCCTCTGTGTCCTTTCTGTGTCCTCCGCTGTGTCCCGCTGTGTCCTCGCTGTGTCCCCCGCTGTGTACCTCTGTATACCCCGCTCTGTCCAGCTTTGTCCCTCCTGTGTCGTGCTGTGTCCCACGCTCTGTCCCCCACTCTGTCCCGCTGTGTCCCCCGCTTGGTCCCGCTGTGTCCCGATTGTACCCCGCTGTGTCCCGCTGTGTCCCCGCAGGGTCACCGCTATTTACCTCTGTGTCCCGCTGTGTTCCGTGGTGTCCCGCTTTGTCACCCGCTCTGTCCCCCGCTGAGTCCCCTCTGTGTCCTCGCTGTGTCCCCCGCTGTGTCCCGCTGTGTCCCGCTGTGTCCCCCGCTGTGTCCCGCTGTGTCTACTGCTGTGTCCCCGCTGTGTCCCGCTGTGTCCTCGCTGTGTTCCCGGCTGTGTCCCCTGTGTACCCCTCTGTTTCCCCTGCTTTGTCCCGCTGTGTCCCACTGTGTACTGCTGTGTCTCCCGCTGAGTCCCGCTGTGTCTCCGCTGTGTACCAATGTGTCCTCGCTGTGTCCCCCACTGTGTCCCGCTGTGTCCCCCCTGTGTCCCCCGCTGTGTCCCGTTGTGTCCTGCTGTTTCCCTGTTGTATCCTCGTTGTGTACCTCTGTGTACCCCGCTGTCTCCCTCTCTGTCCCCCGCTGTGTCTCATGCTTTGTGCCCACTGTGTCCCACTGTGTCCCGCTGTGTGCCGCTGTGCCCACACTGTGTCCCGTTGTGTCCACAGCTGTGTACCACGCTGTGTAACGCTGTGTCCCCGCTGTATTGACGCTGTGTCCCGCTGGGTCCCGCTGGGTCCTCGCTGTGTTCCCCGATGTGTCCCGCTGTGTCCCCCTCTGTGTCCCCCACTGTGTTCTCACTGAAACACCCAAATATGGACAAAATGATTCACAAAGTGTACACCAATGAGACACCAGTTGTCCCACCCATGTTAACCATTGGGAAGCCAACAAAGACACAGGAACATCCCTGATGTACAATACAGGAACCAAAATTATGAACAGTTGACAGAAACTAAGAAAAACAATGTGAAAAGAATATACCTATAATAAAAGATA
>NW_012314319.1:0-2139 GCF_000151885.1 Dipodomys ordii | reverse complement strand
GGCCACAAAGCGGGGACACAGCGGGACACAGCAGGACACAGCAGGGACAGAGCGGGACACAGCGGGACACAGCGGGGGACACAGCGAGGACACGGCGGGACACAGCGGGGACACAGCGAGGACACAGTGGGACTCAGCGGGGTCACAGCGGGATACAGCGGGACACAGACTGACACAGCGGGACACAGCAGAGGACACAGCGGGATACAGCTGAGGACAGAGGGATGACACAGCAGGACACAGCGGGGACACAGGGGGACTCAGCAGGCTTACAGCGGGACACAACGGGACACAGCAGGACACAGCGTGACACAGCAGGGACACAGCAGGGGCACAGCGGGGGACACAGCGGGACACAACGGGACACAGCGGGGGACAAAGTAGGACAGAGCGGGGGACACAGCGGGGGACAGAGGGGGACACCACGAAAAATAGAGCAAGGACACAGCGGGACCCTGCGTGACACAGCCTCGATACAGCGGGATTCACAGCGTTACACAGCGGGTTACACAGCTGGGGACACAAAGGGACACAGTGGTGGACACAGCGGGACACAGCGGGACAGAGTGGGACACAGACGGGATAAAGCGTGAGACACAGCGGGGGACAGAGCGGGAGACAGCGGGGGACACAGCGAGGACACAGCGGGACACAGCGGGGACACAGCGGGGACTCAGCTGGGGACACAGCGGGGGACAAAGCGGGACACCACGGAACACAGCGGGACACAGCGCGAAACAGCAGTGACCCTTTGGGGACACAGCGGGACACAGCGGGGGACACAGCGGGACACAGCGGGTGACACAGCAGAACACAGTGGGGGACACAGCGAGGACACAGTGGGACACAGCAAGACACAGCATCGAAACAGCGGGGACACAGCGGTACACAGCGGGGTACACAGATGGGGACACAACGGGACACAGCGGGGGACACAGCGAGGACACAGTGGGACACAGCAGGACACAGCGGGGACACTGCGGGAACATAGCGGGACGCAGCGGGGAACACAGCGGGACACAGCGGGACACAGCTTGGGACACAGCGGGGATACACCGGGACACAGCGGGGGACAGCGCTAGGACACAAAGGGACACAGCGGGACACAGTGGGGACACAAAGGGGAGTCAGCGGGGGAAACAGCAGGGGAAAAAGCGGGACACCATGGGACAGAGTGTGACACAGCAGGACACAGAGGGAACACTGCGTCGACACAGCGGGACAAAGCGGGGGACACAGCGGGACACATCGGGACACAGCGGGGGACACAGCGGGGGACAGTGGAGACAAAGAGAGGACACAGCGGGACACAGTGGTGACACAGCTGGACACAACGGAGTACACAGCGGGACACAGCGGGCACAAAGCGGGGACAGAGCGGGACACAGCGGGACACAGTGGGACATATAGCAGGGGACACAGCGGGACACAAAGGGGGACACAGTGAGGACACAGTGAGACACAGCGGGGACACAGCGAGGACACAGCGGTGACACAGCTTGACACAATGAAGTACACAGCGGGACACAGTGGGCACACAGCGGGGACACAGCGGGACACAGCGGGGAACACAGGAAGGACACAGCAGGACACAGCGTCTATACAGCGGGGACACAGCGCGACACAGCAGGGTACACACCTGTGGACACAACGGGACACAGTGGAGGACACAGCAAGGACACAACAGGACACAGCGGGGACACTGCAAGGACACAGCTGGACAAAGCGGGGGACACAGCGGTACACAGCGGGACACAGTGGGGACACTGCGGGGACACAGCGGGACAAAGCGGGGGACACAGCGGGACACAGCGGGGCACAGCGGGGGACACAGCGGGGGACAGCGGAGACAGAGAGGGGACACAGCGAGACGCAGCGTTGACACAGCCTGACACAAAGGAGTACACAGCGAGGACACAGAAGGGACAGAGCGGGACACAATGGGACACAGCGGGACACAGCGGGGGACACAGCGGGACACAGCTGGACACAAGGGAGTACACAACGGGACACAGCAGGCACAAAGCGGGGGACACAGCGGGACACAGCGGGACACAGCTTGACACAAGGGAGTACACAACGGGACACAGCAGGCACAAAGTGGGGGACACAGCGGGACACAGCGGGACACAGCGGTGA
>NW_012314318.1:0-2139 GCF_000151885.1 Dipodomys ordii | reverse complement strand
TAGCAGGAGAAGCTAAAGCAGAAGAAACAGAAGAAAAAGAAGAAGCAGAAGCAGAAGGAGAAGCTGAAACCAAGGAAAAGCTTAAAGAGAAGCAGAAGAAGCAGCAGCAGGAGAAGCAGAAGCTGAAGAAGCCGACGCAGAAAGCAGAACCTGAAGCAGAAGGAGAAGCAGGAGAAGCAGAAGAAAGCAGAATTTGGAGAAGCAGAAGGAGAAGCAAAAGCAGAAGGAGAGCAGGAGGAGAAGCAGAAGAAACAGAAGAAGCAGAGGCAGTAGCAGAAGAAGCAGAAGAGGCAGAAGCAGGAGGAGAAGCAGAAGGAAAAGCAGAAGAACGAGAAGGAGAAACAGAAGGAGAAGCAGAAAGAGAAGCAGAAGAAGGAGCAGGAGAAGGAAAAGCAGCAGGAGAAGCAGAAATTGCAGCAGAAGGAGAAGCAGGAGATGCAGAAACAGGAGAAGCAGAAGCAGAAGAAACAGGAGAAGGACAAGAAGCAGAAGCAGAAGGAGAAGCAGAAACAGAAGGAGAAGCAGAAAGAGAAGGAGGGGAAGCAGAAGAAGCAGAAGCAGGAGAAGCAGAAGCATAAGAATCCGAAGAAGCAGAAGCAGAACCTGAAGCAGAAGGAGAAGCAGAATCTGCAAAAGCAGAAGGAGAAGCAGAAGGAGAAGCAGAAGCAGAAAGAGAATCAAAAGCAGAAGGAGAAGCAGAAGAAACAGAAGAAGTAGAAGCAGTAGCCGTTGTAGCAGAAGCAGAAGCAGAAGGAAAAGCAGAAGAACAAGAAGGAGAAGGAAAAACAGAAGGAGAAGCAGAAGGAGAAGCAGAAAGAGAAGCAGGTAAAGCAGAAGAAGAAGAAGCACAAGGAGAATCAGAAGGAGAAGCAGAAGAAGGAGAAGGAGAAGCAGAAGCAGAAGAAGATGCAGAAGGAGAAGCAGGAGAAGCAGAAGCAGAAGGAGAAGTAGGAAAAGCAGAAGAAGCAGAAGCAAAAGGAGAAGCAAAAGAAGGAGAAGGAGAAGCAGAAGCAGAAGAAGAAGCATAAGGACAAGCACAAGCAGAAGGAGATGCAGAAGGAGAAGCAGGAGAAGCAGTAGAAGCAGAAGCTGAAGAAGAAGCAGAAGTAGGAGAAGGAGAAGGAGGAGAAGCAGAAGCAGAAGGAGAAGCCGAAGCGGAATGAGAAGGAAAAAGAGAAGCAGGAGAAGCAGAAGCAAAAGGAGAAGTAAAAGAAGGAGAAGGAGAAGCAGAAGCAGAAGAAGAAGCATAAGGATAAGCACAAGCAGAAGGAGATGCAGAAGGAGAAGCAGGAGAAGCAGAAGAAGCAGAAGCTGAAGGAGAAGCAGAAGTAGGAGAAGGAGAAGGAGGAGAAGCAGAAGGAGAAGCCGAAGCGGAATGAGAAGGAGAAAGAGAAGCAGGAGAAGCACAAGAAGCAGAAGCAGGAGAAGCTGAAAGAGAAGAAGCAGAAGAAGCAGAAACAGAAGCAGAAGTAGAAGCAGAAGCAGAAGGAGAAGCAGCAGAACAAGTAGAACCAGAAATTCAGGCAGGAGAAACAGAAGAAGCAGAAGCAGAAAGAGAAGCAAAAAGAGAAGCAGAAGGAGAAGTAGAAGAAGCAGCAGAAGGAGAAGTAGAAGAAGCAGCAGAATGAGAAGCAGCAGAAGAAGCAGAAAAACAAGCAGGAGAAGCAGAAGCAGAAAGAGAAGTAGAAGCAGAAGAAGCAGAAGCAGAAGAAGAAGCAGTAGAAGCATAAGAAGCAGAAGCAGGAGAAGCAGAAGCAGAAGAACAAGAAGAAGCATAAGAAGCAGAAGCAGAAGCAGAGGGAGAAACAGAAGAAGGAGAAGGAGCAGCAGAAGGTGAAGCAGAAGGAGATGGAGAAGCAGAAAGAGAAGCAGAAACAGAAGGAGAAGAAGAAGGATTAGTTGGAAAATCAGAAGAAGCAGAAGCAGAAAGAGAAGCAGAAGAAGGAGAAAGAGAAGCAGAAGCAGAGGAAAGGAAGGAGAAGCAGAAGAAGCAGAAGCGGGAGAAGCAGAAAAAGAAGAAGAAACAGAATAAGGAGAAGAGCAGAAGCAGAAGCAGATGGAGAAGCAGAAAGAGAAGGAGAAGAAGCAGTAGCAGGAGAAGCAGAAGCACAAGAACAGATGATGCTGAGAAGCAGAAGC
>NW_012314317.1:0-2139 GCF_000151885.1 Dipodomys ordii | reverse complement strand
CAGAAGGAGAAGCAGAAATAGAAGCAGAAGAAGCCGAAGAAGCAGATTGTTATGAACCTGAAGCGTAAGGAGAAGCAGAAGAAGCAGAATCTGGAGAAGAAGAAGGAGAACCAGAAGGAGAAGCAGAAGCAGAAAGAGAAGCAAAAGCAGAAGGAGAAGCAGAAGGAGAAGCAGAAGAAACAGAAGAAGCAGAAGCAGTAGCAGAAGAAGCTGAAGATGCAGAAGCAGAAAGAGAAGCAGAAGGAATAGCAGAAGAACGAGAAGGAGAAGGAGAAACAGAAGGAGAAGAAGAAGGAGAAGCAGAAGGAGAATCAGGAAAGTCAGAAGAAGCAGAATCAGACGGAGAAGCAGAAGAAGGAGAAGGAGAAGCAGAAGCAGAAGAAGAAGCAGACGGATAAGCACAAGCAGAAGGAGATGCAGAAGGAGAAGCAGGAGAAGCAGAAGAAGCAGAAGCAGAAGGAGAGAAGAAGTAGAAGAAGCAGAATCCGAAGAAGCAGAAGCAGAAGTAGAAAGAGAAGCTGACGAAGAGAAGCAGAACGAGAAGCAGGAGAAGCAGAAGAAGCAGAAGCGGGAGAAGCAGAAGAAGAAGAACAGAAGAAGGAGAAGGAGCAGAAGCAGAAGGAGAAGGAAAAGCAGAAGGAGAAGCAGAAAGAGAAGCAGGAAAAGCAGAAGAAGCAGAAGCAGGAGAAGCAGAAGCAGAAGAAACAGGAGAAGGACAAGAAGCAGAAGCAGAGGAGAAGCAGAAACAGAAGGAGAAGCAGAAAGAGGAGGGGAAGCATAAGAAGCAGAAGCAGGAGAAGCAGAAGCATAAGAATCCGAAGAAGCAGAAGCAAAACCTGAAGCAAAAGCGGAAGCAGGATAAGCAGAAGAAGCAGAATCTGGAGAAGCTGAATGAGAAGCTGAAGGAGAAGCAGAAGCTGAAAGAGAATCAAAACAGGAGGCGACGCAGAAGAAACAGAAGAAGCAGTAGCAGTTGCAGCAGAAGCAGAAGGAGAAGCAGAAAGAAAAGCAGAAGAACGAGAAGGAGAAGGAGAAACAGAAGGAGAAGCTGAAGGAGAATCAGAAGGAGAAGCAGAAGAAGCAGAAGGAGAAACAGAAGCAGAAGAAGCAGAAGGAGAAGCAGAAGGAGAAACAGAAGCAGAAGAAGCAGCAGAAGGAGAAACAGAAGCAGAAGAAGATGCAGAAGGAGAAGCAGGAGAAGCAGATAAGCAGAAGCAGAAGGAGAAGTAGAAGTAGGAGCAGGAAGAGCCGCAGAAGAAATAGGAGAAGCAGAAGGAGAAGCAGAAGCAGAAGGAGAAGCAGAAAGAGAAGCAGTAGAAGCAGAAGAAGCAGGAAAAGTAGAAGCAGAAGAAAGAGAAGAAGAAGAAGAAGAAGAAGAAGAAGAAGAAGAAGAAGAAGAAGAAGAAGAAGAAGAAGAAGAAGAAGAAGAAGAAGAAGAAGAAGGAGGAGGAGGAGGAAGAGGAGGAGGAGGAGGAGGAGGAGGAGGTGGAGGAGGAGGAGGAGGAGGAGGAGGAGGAGGAGGAGGAGGACTAGGAGAAGAAGAAGAAGAAGAAAAATTAGTTTAACGATGAAGAAGTAGAAGAAGAAGGAGAAGGAGAAGCACAAGGAGGAGCAGGAGATAAAGAAGGAGAAGGATAAAGGAAGGAGAAAGAGAAGGATTAGGAGAAGGAAAAGCAGAATGATAAGCAGAAGCAGAAGGAGAAGCATAAGGAGAAGCAGGAGAAGCAGACGAAGCAGAAGCAGGAGAAGCAGAAGAAGAAGCAGAAGCAGAATGAGAAGCAAAAGAAGGAGAAATTGAAGTCGAAATACAAAGAGAAGCAGAAGGAGAAGGAGAAGCAGAAGAAGGAGATGGAGAAGCATAAGAAACAGCATCAGCAGCAGCAGCAGCAGCAGCAGCAGCAGAAGAAGAAGAAGAAGAAGAAGAAGAAGAATAAGAAGAAGAAGAAGAAGAAGAAGAAGAAGAACAAGATGAAGAAGACTAAGAAGAAGACTAATAATACGATGAAGACGGAGGAGGAGGAGCATTATCATTCTGTTCCCTCGCTTGCCGATTGTTCTTCCTTTTGTTTCTTCCTTGCTCTCTTCGGTCCCTTCTCCTTCTCTGTCCCGTCTGTCCCTCCTCTGCCTTTCTTTTCTCTT
>NW_012314316.1:0-2139 GCF_000151885.1 Dipodomys ordii | reverse complement strand
TGTGTCCTCGCTGTGTCGCGCTCTGTCCTGCTCTGTCCCCGCTGTGTCCTGCTTTGTCCTGCTGTGTCCCCACTGTGTGCCCGCTGTGTCCCTCTGTGTACCCCGCTGTGTCCGCTGTGTCCCCTCTCTGTCCTCTGCTGTCCCCCGCTTTGTCCCCTGCTGTGTCCCCCGCTGTGACCCGCTGTGTCCCGCTGTGTCCCCCGCTGTGTCCCCACTGTGTACCCCCTGTATCCCACTGTGTACCCCGCTGTGTCCAGCTGTGTTCCCGCTGTGTCCACTGCTGTGTCCTGCTGTGAACCCCGCTGTGTCACGCTATGTTCCCGCAGTGTCCCCGCTGTGTCCTGCTGTGTCCCGCTCTGTCCCTGCTGTGTCCCACTGTGTCCCCCTGTGTCCCCCGCTGTGTCCCGCTATGTTCCCGCAGTGTCCCCGCTGTGTCCTGCTGTGTCCCACTGTGTCCCGTGGTGTCCCAGTTTGTCCTTCGCTGTGTCCCCAGGTGAGTCCCCGCTGTGTCCCGCTGTGTCCCCCACGGGGTCCCGCTGTGTCCCCACAGGGTCACCGCTGTTTCCCGCTGTGACCCGCTGTGTTCCGTGGTGTCCCGCTTTGTCCCCCGCTGTGTCCCCCGCTGAGTCCACGCTGTGTCCCCCGCTTTGTACCGCTGTGTCCGTGCAGTGTCCCCGCTGTGTCCCGCTGTGTCACACTGTCCCGTTGTGTCCTGCTTTGTCCCCCGCTGTGTCCCCCACTGAGTCCCCTCTGTGTCGCAACTGTGTCCCGCTGTGTCCTCGCTGTGTCCCCCGCTGTGTTCTGCTGTGTCCCCCGCTGTGTCCCCACTGTGTGCCCCCGGTGTCCCACTGTGTCCCCTCTCTGTCCCCAGCTGTCCCCCGCTGTTTCCCCCGCTGTGTCCCACTGTGTCCCGCTGTGTCCCACTGTGTCACACTGTGTCCCCTGTTGTCCTGCTTTGGCCCCCGCTGTGACCTCGCTGTGTTTCTCTCTGTGTCCCGCTGTGTACCCTTCTGTGTCCTCCGCTGTGTCCCGCTGTGTACCCCGCTGTGTCCAGCTGTGTCCTCGCTGTGTCCCCCACTGTCTCCTGCTTTGTCCCACACTGTGTCCCGCTGTGTCCCGCTGTGTCCTGCTGTGTCCTTGCTGTGTCCCACGCTGTGTCCCGAAGTGTCCACTGCTGTGTCCCGCTGTGTTCCCGCTGTGTCCCCCTGTGTCCCCCACTGTGTCCCGCTGTGTCCTTGCTGTGACCCTCACTGTGCCCGCTGTATCGACGCTTTGTCCCGCTCTGTCCCGCTGTGTCCGCGCTGTGTTCCCCGCTGTGTCCCGCTGTGAACCCCTCTGTGTCCCCTGCTGTGTCCCGCTGTGTCCCCCGCTGTGACCTGCTGTGTCCCACTGTGTCCCCCACTGTGTCCCTGCTGTCTCCCCGCTGTGTCACACTGTGTCCTGCTGTGTACTGCTGTGTCTCCCGCTGAGTTCCTCTGTGTCCCGCTGTGGCCCAATGTGTCCTCGCTGTGTCAGGCTCTGTCCTGCTCTGTCCCCGCTGTGTCCCTCTGTGTACCCTGCTGTGTCCAGCGGTGTCCCCGCTGTGTCCCGCTGTGTCACCTCTCTGTCCTCTGCTGTCCCCCCTGTGTCCCCCGCTGTGTCCCGCTGTGTCCCGCTGTGTCCTGCTGTGTCACACTGTGTCCCTTGTTGTCCCGCTTTGTCCCCCGCTGTGACCTCGTTGTGTTTCCCGCTGTGTCCCGCTGTGTACCCCTCTGTGACCCCGCTGTGTACCGCTCTGTACCCCGCTGTGTCCCGCTATGTTCCCGCAGTGTACCCGCTGTATCCCGCTGTGTCCTCGCTGTGTCCACTGCTGTGTCCCGTTGTGTCCCCAACTGTGTACCCTGCTGTGTCCCGCTGTGTCTCCGCTGTATCGACACTGTGTCCTGCTGGGTCCCGCTGTGTCCTCGCTGTGTTCCCCGTTGTGTCCCGCTGTGTACCCCGCTGTGTCCCCCGCTGTGACCCTGCTGTGTCCCTGCTGTGTCCCAGATGTGTCCTGCTGTGTCCCGCTTTGTCCTCGCTGTGTCCCAAGCTGAGTTCCGCTGTGTCCACCGCTGTGTAACGCTCTGTCTCGCTGTGACCCCACTGTGTCCCGCTGTGCTA
>NW_012314315.1:0-2139 GCF_000151885.1 Dipodomys ordii | reverse complement strand
TAGAATCAGAAGAACAGAAGAAGAAGCAGAAGAAACAGAAGCAAAAGAAACAGAAGAAGGAGAAGAGCAGAAGCAGAAGGAGAAGCAGAAGCAGAAGGAGAAGCAGAAAGAGAAGCAGGAGAAGCAGAAAAAGCAGGAGAAGCAGAAGCAGAAGAAACAGGAGAAGCCTAAGAAGCAGAAGCAGAATCTGAAGCAGAGGGAGAAACAGAAGAAGCCCAATCTGAAGCAGAAGCAGAAGAAACAGTAATAGTAGAATAAGCAGAAGCAGAAGCAGCAAGAGAAGCAGAAGAAGAAGAAGTCGGAGAAGGCGAGAGAGAAAGATTAGGAGTAGGAGAAGCAAAAGTATAAGCAGAAGCAGAAAGAGACGCAGAAGGAAAAGCAGCACGAGAAGTAGGAGAAGCAGGAGAAGCAGAAGCAGGAGAAGCAGAAGAAACAGAAGACGCAGAAGCAGAATGAGAAGCAGCAGGTGAAATTGAAGCAGAAGCAGAAGGAGAAGCAGAAGCAGAAGGAGAAGCAGAAGAAGGAGAAGGAGAAGCAGAAAGAGAAGCAGAAAGAGAAGCAGAACGAGAAGCAGGAGAAGCAGAAGCAGGAGAAACAGAAGCAGAAGAAACAGAAGAAGGAGAAGAAGCAGAAGCAGAAGGAGAAGCAGAAACAGAAGGAAAAGCAAAAAGAGAAGCAGGAGAAGCAGAAGCAGAAGCAGCCGAAGAAGCAGAACCAGAAGCAGAAGGAGAAGCACGAGGAGCAGAAGAAGCAGAATCTGGAGAAGCAGAAGGAGAAGCAGAAGCAGAAAGAGAAGCAAAAGCAGAAGGAGATGCAGAAGGAGAAGCAGAAGAAACAGAAGAAGCAGAGGCAGTAGCAGAAGAAGCAGAAGATGCAGAAGCAGGAGGAGAAGCAGAAGGAAAAGCAGAATAACGAGAAGGAGAAGGAGAAGGAGAAACAGAAGAAGCAGAAAGAGAAGCAGAAGGAGGAACAGGAGAAGGAAAAGCAGCTTGAGAAGCAGAAAGAGCAGCAGAAGGAGAAGCAGGAGAAGCAGAAACAGGAGAAGCAGAAGCAGAAGAAACAGGAGAAGGACAAGAAGCAGAAGCAGAAGGAGAAGCAGAAACAGAAGGAGAAGCAGAAAGAGAAGGAGGGGAAGCAGAAGAAGCAGAAGCAGGAGAAGCAGAAGCATAAGAATCCGAAGAAGCAGAAGCAGAACCTGAAGCAGAAGGAGAAGCAGAAAAACAGAAGAAGTAGAAGCAGTAGCAGTTGTAGCAGAAGCAGAACGAGAAGCAGAAGGAAAAGCAAAAGAACAAGAAGGAGAAGGAGAAACAGAAGGAGAAGCAGAAAGAGAAGCACGTAAAGCAGCAGAAGAAGAAGCAGAAGGAGAATCAGAAGGAGAAGCAGAAGAAGGAGAAGGAGAAGCAGAAGAAGATGCAGAAGGATAAGCAGAAGAAGCAGAAGCAGAAGGAGAAGAAGGAAAAGAAGAAGCAGAAGCAAAAGGAGAAGCAAAAGAAGGAGAAGGAGAAGCAGAAGAAGAAGCATAAGGACAAGCACAAGCAGAAGGAGATGCAGAAGGAGAAGCAGGAGAAAGAGAAGAAGCAGAAGTAGAAGCAGAAGCAGAAGGAGAAGCAGCAGAAGAAGTAGAACCAGAATTTCAGGCAGGAGAAACAGAAGAAGCAGAAGCAGAAGCAGAAGGAGAAGCAAAAAGAGAAACAGAAGAAGAAGTAGAAGAACCAGCAGAAGGAGAAGTAGCAGAAGAAGCAGAAAAACAAGCAGGAGAAGCAGAAACAGAAAGAGAAGTAGAAGCAGAAGAAGCAGAAGAAGAAGAAGAAGCAGTAGAGGCATAAGAATCAGAAGCAGGAGAAGCAGAATCAGAAGAAAAAGAAGAAGCATAAGAAGCAGAAGCAGAGGGAGAAACAGAAGAAGGAGAAGGAGCAGCAGAAGGTGAAGCAGAAGGAGATGCAGAAGCAGAAAGAGAAGCAGAAACAGAAGGAGAAGAAGAAGGAGAAGTTGGAGAATCAGAAGAAGCAGAAGCAGAAAGAGAAGCAGAAGAAGGAGAAGGAGAAGCAGAAGGAGAAGGACAAGCAGGAGAAGCAGAAGAAGCAGAAGCGGGAGAAGCAGAAGAAGAAGAAGAAACAGAAGAAGGAGAAGGAGCAGTGA
>NW_012314314.1:0-2139 GCF_000151885.1 Dipodomys ordii | reverse complement strand
GACGCTGTGTCCGCTTGATCCCGTTGTGTCCTCGCTGTGTTCCCCGCTTTATCCCGCTGTGTACCCCTCTGCGTCCCTCGCTGTGTCCCGCTGTGTCCCGATGTGTACTGCTGTGTCCCCCGCTGCGTCCCGCTGTGTCCCTGCTGTGTCCCAATGTGTCCTCGCTGTGTCCCCCACTGTGTCCCGCTGTGTCCCCCCTGTGTCCCCCGCTGTGTCCCTCTGTGTCCCGCTGTGTCCCCCGCTGTGTTCCCCGCTGTGTACCGCTGTGTGCCCTGCAGTGTCAGCGCTGTGTACTGCTGTGTCCTCGCTGTGTCCCCCCGCTCTCTCCCGCTCTGTACCCCGCTGTGTCTCAAGCTTTGTCCCTGCTGCGTCCCACTGTGTCCCGCTGTGTCTCGCTGTGCCCCCACTGTGTCCCGTTGTGTTCACAGCTGTGTACCACGCTGTGTAACGCTGTGTCCCCGCTGTATCGACGCTGTGTTGCCCTGGGTCCCGCTGTGTCCTCGCTGTGTTCCCCACTGTGTCCCGCTGTGTCCGCCACTGTGTCCCGCTGTGTCTACGGCTGTGCCCCCGCTGTGTCCCGCTGTGTCCTCGCTGTGTCCTCGCTGTGTCCCATGCTGTGTTCCGCTGTGTCCTCGCTTTTTTCCCCGCTGTGTCCTGCTGTGTCCCTGCCATATCGACGCTGGGTTCACCTGGGTCCCGCTGTGTCCTCCCTGTGTCCCCCGCTGTGTCCTGCTGTGTCCCCCGTTTTGTCCCTGCTGTGTCCCCGCTGTGTCCCGGTGTGTCCCGCTGTGTACTGCTGTGCCCCGCTGAGTCCCGCTTTGTCCCTGCTGTGTCCCAATGTGTCCTCGCTATGTCCCCCGCTGTGTTCCGCTGTGTCCTCCGTGTCCCCCGCTGTGTCCCGCTGTGTCCCTCTGTGTCCCCCGCTGTGTCCCCCGCTATGTCTCGCTGTGTCCCCCGCTGTGTCCCACTGTGTCCTTGCTGTGTCCCCCGTTCTGTGCCACTGTGTCCTCGCTGTGTCCCCGGCTGTTTCCCGCTGTGTCCTGCTGTGTCACGCTGTTTCCCCGCTGCGTCCCCGCTGTGTCCCTCTGTGTACCCCGCTGTGTCCAGCTTTGTCCCCGCTGTGTCTCGCTGTGTCCCACACTCTGTCCCCCACTGTGTCCCGCTGTGTCCCGCTGTGTCCCCGCTGTGTGCCTGCTGTGTCCCGCTGTGTCTCCTGCTTTTTCCCGCTGTGTCCCACTGTGTCCCCGCTGTGTCCCGCTGTGTCCCGCTGTGTCCCCGCTGTGTGCCCGCTCTGTCCCGCTGTGTATCCCGCTGTGTCCAGTTGTGTCACCGCTGTGTCTCGCTGTGGCCACTCTCTGTCTCCGCTGTCCCCCGCTGGGTCCCCCGCTGTGGCCCGCTGTGTCCCGCTGTGTCCCCCGCTTTGTCCTGCTCTGTCCCGCAGTGTCCCCGCTGTGTCCTGCTGTGTAACACTGTGTCCCGTGGTGTCCCACTTTGTCCCACGCTGTGTCCCCCGGTGAGTCCCCTCTGTGTCGCCGCTGTGTCCCCCTGTGTCCTCGCTGTGTCCCCCGCTGTCTCCCGCTTTGTCCCTCGCTGTGTTCCGCTGTGTCCCACTGTGTCCCCGCTGTGTCCCCAGCTGCGTCCCGCTGTGTCCCGCTGTGTCCCTGCTATATCGACGCTGTCTCCTGCTGGGTCCCGCTGTGTCCTCGATGTGTTCCCCGCTGTGTCCCTCTGTGTCCCCAGCTGTGTCTCCCGCTGTGTCCCGCTGTGTCCTCGCTGGGTCCCCTGCTGTGTCCCGCTGTGACACCCGCTGTGTTCCGCTTTGTCCCGCTATGTCCCGTTGTGTCCCTGCTGTGTGCCCGCTGTTTCCCGTTGTGTACTCTGTTGTGTCCAGCTGTGTCACCGTTGTGTCTCGCTTTGGCCCCCGCTTTGTCCCGCTGAGTCCCATCTGTGTCGCCGCTGTGTCCCGCTGTGTCCTCGCTGTGTCCCCGGCTGTCTGCCGCTTTGTCCCCGCTGTGTCCCTAGCTGTGTCCCGCTGGGTCCCGCTGTGTCCAAAGCTGTGTCCCGCTGTGTCCCGCTGTGTCCAAAGCTGTGTCCCGCTGTGTCCCGCTGTGTCCCGCTGTGTCCCCCGCTTTGTCTCGC
>NW_012314313.1:0-2139 GCF_000151885.1 Dipodomys ordii | reverse complement strand
CGGGACACAGCAGGCTGACTCAACGGGACACAGCATTGTTACACAGCGGGGACACAGCGGGACACAGCGGGTACAGAGCGGGACACAGCCGGACACAGCGGGACACAGCGGGGGACACAGCGGGACACAGTGGGGGACCCAGTGAGGACACAGCGGGACACAGCAGGGGACACAGCGAGGACACAGTGGGGGACACAGCAGGGACACAGCGGGACACAGCGGGGAACACAGCGAGGACACAGCGGGACACAGCGGGACACAGCGTCGATAAAGCGGGGACACAGTGTTACATAGCGTGGTACACAGCTGTGGACACAACGGGACACAGTGGGGCACAGCCAGACACAGCGGGACACATTGGGACACAGCGGGGACACAGCGGGACACAGCGGGACACAGCGGGCACACAGCGGGGACACAGCGGGACACAGCGGGACACAGCGGGGACACAGTGGGACACAGCGGGACAAAGCGGGCAACACAACGGGACACAGCAGGCGACACAACGGGACATAGCAGGCACACAGCGGGGACACAGCGGGACACCGAGGGACACAGCGGGTACAGAGCGGGACACAGCCGGACACAACAGGACACAGCGGGGGACACAGTGGGACACAGTGGGGGACACAGTGAGGACACAGCGGGACACAGCAGGGGACACAGCGAGGACACAGTGGGGGACACAGCGGGGGACAAAGCGGGACACAGCGGGGAACACAGCGAGGACACAGCGGGACACAGCGGGGGACACAGCGAGGACACAGCGGGGGACACAGCGGGACACAGCAGGGAACACAGCGAGGACACAACGGCACCCAGCAGGACACAGAGTCGATACAGCGGGGACACAGGGTTACACAGCGTGGTACCCAGCTGTGGACACAACGGGACAGAGTGGGGGCACAGCGAGACACAGCGGGACACAGCGAGGACACAGCGGGACACATTGGTGACACAGCGGGGAAAACAGCAGGACAAAGCAGCGGACACAGCGGGGGACACAGCGCGACACAGCAAGACATAGCATGGACACAGCAGTAGACACATCGGGACATAGCAGGGGACACAGCTGGGGACACAACGGGACACAGCGAGGACACAGCAGGACCCACCGGGACCCAGCGGGGGACACAGCAAGGACACAGCAGGACATAGCGGGGGACACAGCGAGGACACAGCGGGACAGAGCAGGGAATACAGCGAGGACACAGCGGGACCCAGCGGGACACAGCTTCGATACAGCGGGCACACAGCGTTACACAGCGTGGTACTCAGCTGTGGACACAACGGGACACAGTGGGGGGCACAGCGGGACACAGCGGGACACAGTGGGACACAGCGGGGACAAAACGTGAGACACAGCGGGGGACAGAGCGGGAGACAGCGGGGGACACAGCGAGGACACAGCAGGACACAGCGGTGACACAGTGGGGGACACAGCCTTACACAGCAGGGGACACAGAGGGGGACACAGCGGGACACAGTGGAAGATACAGGGGACACAGCGGGACACAGCGGGGGACACAGCGAGGACACATTGGGACACACTGGCGACACAGCGGGACTCAGCATTGTCACAGCAGTACACAGCGGGACACAGCTTGGGACACAGCGGGGGACAGAGCGGGACACAGCGGGGGACACAGCGATGACACAGCTGGACACAGCGGGGGACACAGCAAGGACACAGCGGGATACAACGAGGGAAACAGTGGGACACAACGGGGACACAGCAGTGGACGCAGCGGGAAACAGCGGGGGACAAAGCGGGACACAGCGAAGGACACAGCGAGGACACAGCGGGACACAGCGGCGACACAGAGGGGACTCAGCGGGGGACACAGCGGGGAACAAAACGAGACACCACGGGACACAGTGTGACACAAAGGGACACAGCGGGGACACTGCAGGACACAGCGGGACAAAGCAGGGGACACAGCGGGACACAGCGGGACACAGCGGGGGACACAGCGGGGGACAGCGGAGACAGAGAGGGGACACAGCGGGACACAGCGGTGACACAGCTGGACTCAACGGAGTACACAGCGGGACACAGCGGGCACACAGCGGGGACACAGCGGGACACAGCGGGACACAGCAGGGACAGAGCGGGACACAGCGGGACACACCGGGTGA
>NW_012314312.1:0-2139 GCF_000151885.1 Dipodomys ordii | reverse complement strand
TAGCAGTTACAGCAGAAGCAGAAGGATAAGCAGAAGGAAAAGCAGGAGAACGAGAAGGAGAAGAAAAACAGAGGCAGAAGCAGAAGGAGAAGCAGAAGCAGAAGAAAGAGCATAAGGACAAGCACAAGCAGAAGGAGATGCAGAACGAGAAGCAGGAGAAGCAGAAGAAGCAGAAGAAGGAGAAGCAGAAGTAGGAGAAGGAGAAGGAGGAGAAGCAGAAGCAGAAGGAGAAGCAGAAGCGTAATGAGAAGCAGAAAGAGAAGCAGGAGAAGCACAAGATGCAGAAGCAGGAGAAGCCGAAAGAGAAGAAGCAGAAGAAGCAGAAACAGAAGCAGAAGTAGATGCAGAAGCAGAAGGAGAAGCAGCAGAAGAAGTAGAACCAGAAATTCAGGCAGGAGAAACAGAAGAAGCAGAAGCAGAAAGAGAAGCAAAAAGAGAAGCAGAAGGAGAAGTAGAAGAAGCAGCAGAAGGAGAAGCAGCAGAAGAAGCAGAAAAACAAGCAGGAGAAGCAGAAGCAGAAAGAGAAGTAAAAGCAGAAGAAGCAGAAGCAGAAGAAGAAGCAGTAGAAGCATAAGAAGCAGAAGCAGGAGAAGCAGAAGCAGAAGAACAAGAAGCATAAGAAGCAGAAGCAGAAGCAGAGGGAGAAACAGAAGAAGGAGAAGGAGCAGCAGAAGGTGAAGCAGAAGGAGATGGAGAAGCAGAAAGAGTAGCAGAAAAAGAAGGAGAAGAAGAAGGATTAGTTGGAGAATCAGAAGAAGCAGAAGCAGAAAGAGAAGCAGAAGAAGGACAAGGAGAAGCAGAAGCAGAGGAAAGGAAGGAGAAGCAGAAGAAGCAGAAGCGGGAGAAGCAGAAGAAGAAGAAGAAACAGAAGAAGGAGAAGGAGCAGAAGGAGAAGCAGAAGGAGAAGCTGAAAGAGAAGCAGAAGAAGCAGTAGCAGGAGAAGCAGAAGCAGAAGAAACAGAAGAAGCTGAAGCAGCAGATGCAGGACCTGAAGCAGAAGAAACAGAACAAGCAGAAGAAGCAGTAGCAGAAGCAGAACGAGAAGCAGAAGAAGAAGAAGGAGAAAGAGAAGGATTAGGAGTAGGAAGAGCAGAAGGAGAATCAGAAGCAGAACGAGAAGCAGAAGGAGCAGCAGAAGGAGAAGCAGAAGGAGAAGCAGAAGAAGGAGAAGCAGAAGCAGAAGAAGATGCAGAAGGAGAAACAGGAGAAGCAGAAGAAGCAAAAGCAGAAGTAGAATCAGAAGAAACATAAGAAGAAGCAGAAGAAAAAGAAGCAAAAGAAACAGAAGAAGGAGAAGAGCAGAAGCAGAAGCAGAAGGAGAAGCAGAAGCAGAAGGAGAAGCAGATAGAGAAGCAGGAGAAGCAGAAGCAGGAGAAGCAGAAGCAGAAGAAACAGGAGAAGCCGAAGAAGCAGAAGCAGAATCTGAAGCAGAAGGAGAAACAGAAGCAGCACAATCTGAAGCAGAAGCAGAAGAAACAGAAATAGTAGAATAAGCAGAAGCAGAAGCAGCAGGTGAAGCAGAAGAAGAAGATGGAGAAGGCGAGAGAGAAGGATTAGGAGTAGGAGAAGCAAAAGGATAAGCAGAAGCAGAAAGAGACGCAGAAGGAAAAGCAGCACGAGAAGTAGGAGAAGCAGGAGAAGCAGAAGCAGGAGAAGCAGAAGAAACAGAAGACGCAGAAGCAGAATGAGAAGAAGAAGGAGAAATTGAAGCAGAAGCAGAAGGAGAAGCAGAAGCAGAAGGAGAAGCATAAGAAGGAGAAGGAGAAGCAGAAAGAAAAGCAGAAAGGGAAGCAGAACGAGAAGCAGGAGAAGCAGAAGCAGGAGAAGCAGAAGCAGAAGAAACAGAAGAAGGAGAAGAAGCAGTAGCAGAAGGAGAAGCAAAAACATAAGGAGAAGCAGAAAGAGAAGGTGCGGAAGCAGAAGAAGCAGAAGCATAAGAATCCGAAGAATCAGAAGCATAACCTGAAGCAGAAGGAGAAGCAGGAGAAGCAGAAGAAGCAGAACGTGCAAAAGCAGAAGGAGAAGCAGAAGCAGGAAGAGAACCAAAATCAGAAGGAGAAGCAGAAGAAACAGAAGATACAGAAGCAGTAGCAGAAGAAGCTGAAGATGTAGAAGCAGAAAAAGAAGCACAAGAAATGA
>NW_012314311.1:0-2139 GCF_000151885.1 Dipodomys ordii | reverse complement strand
TAAGTGAAGATGTTGATTATATGTAGTTGTTGAAGAAGTAGAAGATGAAGATGAAGAAGAAGAAGAAGAAGAAGAAGAAGAAGAAGAAGAAGAAGAAGAAGCATAAGGAGAAGCATAAGGAGAAGCATAAGGAGAAGCAGTAGAAGCAGAAGAAGCAGAAGCAGGAGAAGCAGAAGCAGAAGAAAAAGAATAAGCAAAAGAAGCAGAAGCAGAAGCAGAACCAGGGGGAAATCAGAAGAAGGAGAAGGCGAAGGAGCAGCAGAAGGAGAAGCAGAAGCAGAATGAGAAGCAGAAACAGAAGGAGAACAAGAAGGAGAAGCAGGAGAATCAGAAGAAGCAGAAGTAGAAGCAGAAAGAGAAGGATAAGAAGGAGAAGCAGAAGTTACATCAAAGAAACAGAAGAAGAAGAAGAAAAAGAAGAAGAAGAAGAAGAAGAAACAGAGGCAAAAGAAACAGAACAAGGAGAAGAGCAGAAGCAGAAGCAGAAGGAGAAGCAGAAGCAGAAGGAGAAGCAGAAAGAGAAGCAGGAGAAGCAGGAGAAGCAGAAGAAACAGGAGAAGCCGAAGAAGCAGAAGCAGAATCTGAAGCAGAAGGAGAAACAGCAGAAGCACAATCTGAAGCAGAAGCAGAAGAAACAGTAATAGTAGAATAAGCAGAAGCAGCAGGAGAAGCAGAATAAGAAGACGGAGAAGGCGAGAGAGAAGGATTAGGAGTAGGAGAAGCAAAAGGATAAGCAGAAGCAGAAAGAGACGCAGAAGGAAAAGCAGCACGAGAAGTAGGAGAAGCAAGAGAAGCAGAAGCAGGAGAAGCATAAGAAACAGAAGACGCAGAAGCAGAATGAGAAGCAGAAGGAGAAATTGAAGCAGAAGGAGAAGCAGAAGCAGAAGGAGAAGCAGAAGTAGGAGAAAGAGAAGCAGAAAGAGAAGCAGATTGAGAAGCAGAACGAGAAGCAGGAGAAGCAGAAGCAGGAGAAAGCAGAAGCAGAAGAAACAGAAGAAGGAGAAGAAGCAGAAGGAGAAGCAGAAACAGAAGGAAAAGCAGAAAGATATGCAGGAGAAGTAGAAGCAGAAGAAGCCGAAGAAGAAGAAGCAGAACATGAAGCAGAAGGAGAAGCAGGAGAAGCAGAAGAAGCAGAACCTGGAGAAGCAGAAGGAGAAGCAGAAGCAGAAAGAGAAGCAAAAGCAGAAGGAGAAGCAGAAGGAGATGCAGAAGAAACAGAAGAAGCAGAGGTAGTAGCAGAAGAAGCAGAAGATGCAGAAGCAGAAGTAAAAGCAGAAGAACGAGAAGGAGAAGGAGAAGGAGAAAAAGAAGGAGAAGCAGAAAGAGAAGCAGAAGAAGGAGAAGTAGAAGGAAAAGCAGCAGGAGAAGCAGAAAGAGCAGCAAAAGGAGAAGCAGGAGATGCAGAAACAAGAGAAGCCGAAGCAGAAGAAACAGGAGAAGGACAAGAAGCAGAAGTAGAAGCAGAAACAGAAGGAGAAGCAGAAAGAGAAGGAGGGGAAACAGAAGAAGCTGCAGCAGGAGAAGCAGAAGCAGAAGAATCCGAAGAAGCAGAAGCAGAACCTGAAGCAGAAGGAGAAGCAGAAGAAGCAAAATCTGGAGAAGCAGAATGACAAGCTGAAGGAGAAGCAGAAGCGGAAAGAGAATCAAAAGCAGCAGGAGAAGCAGAAGGAACAGAAGAAGCAGAAGCAGTAGCAGTTGCAGCAGAAGCAGAAGGAAAAGCAGAAGAACGAGAAGGAGAAGGAAAAACAGAAGCAGAAGCAGAAGGAGAATCAGAAGGAGAAGCAGAAGAAGCAGAAGGAGAAGCAGAAGCAGAAGAAGCAGCAGAAGGAGAAGCAGAAGCAGTAGAAGATGCAGAAGGAGAAGCAGGAGAAGCAGAAGAAGCAGACGCAGAAGAAGATGTAGAAGTAGGAGAAGGAGAAGGAAGAGCAGCAGAAGCAATAGGAGAAGCAGAAGGAGAAGCAGAAGCAGAATGAGAAGCAGAAAGAGAAGCAGTAGAAGTAGAAGAAGCAGGAAAACAGAAGCAGAAGAAAGAGAAGAAGATGATGATGATGAAGACGAGATGATGAGAGATGATGAGATGAGAGATGAGATGAAGAGAGATGATGAGAGAGAGGAGAGCATAGGAGAAGCAGTAGAAGC
>NW_012314310.1:0-2140 GCF_000151885.1 Dipodomys ordii | reverse complement strand
GAAAAGGTCAGATAATGTGGTGTCAGGAAATGACCCTTAGATATGTATTTAATGTTTTCTCTTTCATACATGTGTTTCTAACGCATTATAAGATTATCTCTTTGTTGCTTGGTATGTCCCTCCCCCACAGTATAACCCCTGGTTTCACTATAATTGATGTCAGTATAACTTGTGGAGGAGATGGGGAAAAACCAGTGTTAAGGATACAGGTGGATGTGTTGCAACAATGAGAAGTACAAATTGTCATGTCCAAAACGAGCTTTACAACGTCGGTGCGGGGGGAGGGGGGTTGGGGGGTGAAGGGGGTGGGAGGGAGGGGGGAAGGAGAAGGATTGGGATGGGGGGAGGGGGGAGGCTGGGAAGGGATGGGAAGGGTAAACAAAGGAGGAGGCTGCAATGCTTGGTAAGAAATGTACGTATTATCCTGCCCATGCAATTGTAACCCCTCTGTACAGTATGTTCACAAATAAAATAAAATAAAATTAAAAAAAAGAGAGAAGCAGAAGGAGAAGTAGAAAAAGCAGCAGAAGAAGCAGAAAAACAAGCAGGAGAAGCAGAAGCAGAAAGAGAAGTAGAAGCAGAAGAAGCAGAAGAAGAAGCCGTAGAAGCATAAGAAGCAGAAGCAGGAGAAGCAGAACCAGAAGAAAAAGAAGAAGCATAAGAAGCAGAAGCAGAGGGAGAAACAGAAGAAGGAGAAGGAGCAGCAGAAGGTGAAGCAGAAGGAGATGCAGAAGCAGAAAGAGAAGCAGAAATAGAAGGAGAAGAAGAAGGAGAAGTTGGAGAATCAGAAGAAGCAGAAGCAGAAAGAGAAGCAGAAGAAGGAGAAGGAGAAGCAGAAGGAGAAGGACAAGCAGGAGAAGCAGAAGAAGCAGAAGCGGGAGGAGCAGAAGAAGAAGAAGAAGAAACAGAAGAAGGAGAAGGAGCAGAAGGAGAAGTAGAAGCAGAAGGAGAAGCAGAAAGAGAAGCAGAAGAAGCAGAAGAAGCAGTAGCAGAAGAAGCAGAAGCAGAAGAAACAGAAGAAGCCGAAGAATCAGAAGGAGAACATGAAGCAGAAGGACAAGCAGAAGCAGCAGAAGCTGGAAAAGCAGAAGCAGAAGAAGCCGAACAAGCAGAAGAAGCAGAAGCAGAACGAGAAGCAGAAGAAGAAGGAGAAAGAGAAGGATTAGGAGTAGGAGGAGCAGAAGCAGAATAAGAAGCAGAAAGATAAGCAGAAGGAGAAGCAGAAGGAGAAACAGAAGAAGCAGAAGCAGGAGAAGCAGAAGCAGAATGAGAAGCACAAGAAGGAGAAATTGAAGGAGAAGGAGAATGAGACGGAGAAGCAGAAGGAGAAGTAGGAGAAGCAGAAGAAGAAGAAGCAGGAGAAGCAGAAACAGAAGAAACAGAAGGAGAAGAGCAGAAGCAGAAGGAGAAGCAGAAGAAGCAGAAGCTGAAGCAGAAGAAGAAGAAACAGAAAAAGCAGAAGAAGCAGAAGAAGCAGCAGCAGGAGAAGCAGAAGAAGAAGAAGGAGAAGGAGAAAGAGAAGGATTAGGAGTAGGAGAAACAGAAGGATAAGCAGAAGCAGAAAGAGATGGAGAAGGAGAAGGAGAAGCAGGAGAAGCAGAAGAAGCAGAAGCAGGAGAAGCAGAAGCAGAAGAAACATAGGAAGGAGAAGAAGCAGAAGGAGAAGCAGAAACAGAAGGAAAAGCAGAAAGAGAAGCAGGAGAAGCAGAAGAAGCAGCAGCAGGAGAAGCAGAAGCAGAAGAAGCCGAAGAAGCAGAAGCAGAACCTGAAGCAGAAGGAGAAGCAGGAGAAGCAGAAGAAGCAGAATCTGGAGAAGCAGAAGGAGAAGCAGAAGCAGAAAGAGAAGCAAAAGCAGAAGGAGAAGCAGAAGGGGAAGCAGAAGAAACAGAAGAAGCAGAGGCAGTAGCAGAAGAAGCAGATGATGCAGAAGCAGAAGGAGAAGCAGAAGGAAAAGCAGAAGAACGAGAAGGAGAAGGAGTAGGAGAAACAAAAGGAGAAGCAGAAGGAGAAGCAGAAGAAGGAGCAGGAGAAGGAAAAGCAGCAGGAGAAGCAGAAAGAGCAGCAGAAGGTGAAGCAGAAGCAGAAGCAGAAGCAGAAGAAGAAGTGGAAGCAGAAGAAGGAGAAGCAGAAGGAGAAGCAT
>NW_012314309.1:0-2140 GCF_000151885.1 Dipodomys ordii | reverse complement strand
GGGAAGAGCAGGCACACAGCGGGACAAGCGGCACACAGCGGGACACAGCGGGACACAGCAGGGAACACAGCGGGACACACAGCGGGACACAGCTGGACACAGCGGGGGACACAGCATGGACACAGCGGGTCACAGCGGGGAAATAGTGGGGGACACAGCGGGATACAGAAGGACACAGCAAGGACACAGCGGGACACAGGAGGACACAGCGGGGATACAGCGGGGACACAGCGGGTGACACAGTGGGACACAGCGGGGACACAGAGGGACTCAGCGGTTACACAGCGAGGACACACCAGGGACACAGCGGGACACAGTGGAGACACAGCAGGCACACAGTGAGACACAGCGAGGACACAGCGGGACACAGCGTGGGATACAGAGGGGGACAGCGGTGACACACCGGCGGACAGCGGGGACACAGCGGGACACAGCGGGACACAGCGGGGGACACAGCGGGACACAGTGGGGGACACAGCGGGAGAAACAGCGGGACACAGCGGGGGACACAACGAGGACACAGCGGGACATAGTGGGGAAACAGCGGGGGACACAGTGGGACACTGCGGGGACACAGAGGGACTTAGCGGTTACACAGTGAGGACACACCAGGGACACAGCGGGACACAGCGGGGACACAGCGGGGACACAGCGGGACACAGCGGGACACAGCGGGGACACAGCCGGGACACAGCGCGACACAGTGGGGAACACAGCAGGGGACACAGCGGGGGAAAGCGGGGACACAGAGGGACAGAGCAGGACACAGCGGGGATACAGCAAGGTCACAACGGGACACAGCGGGACACAGCGGGGGACACAGCAGGGGACACAGCGGGACACAGCGGGGGACACAGCGGGACACAGCTGGACACAGCGGGGACAAAGGGGGGACACAGCGGGACACAGCAGGACAAAACAGGACACAGATGGACACAGCGGGGACACAGCAGGGGACACAGCGGGCGACAGTGGGGACACAGCCGGACACAGCAGGACACAGCGGGAAACAGCGGGGACACAGCGAGGACACAGCGGGACACAGCGGGACACATGGGGACAGAGCAGGACCCAGCGGGGGACCCAACGAGGACACAGCGGGACACAGAGGGATACACAGCGAGGACACAGCGTGACACATGGGGACACAGCGTGACCCAGCGGGAAAGAGCGGGACACAGCGGGGGACACAGCCGGGGACACAGCGGGACACAGCGGGACACAGCGGGGGACACAGCAGGGACACATCGGGTCACAGCGGGGACACAGTGGATGACACAGCAAGGACACAACGGGACACAGAGGGATACACAGCGAGGACACAGCGTGACACATGGGGACACAGCGGGACCCAGCGGGGGACCCAGCGAGGACACAGCGGGACACATCGGGCGACACAGCAGGACACTGCGGGGTACACAGCGGGACACAGCGGGACACAAAGGGACACAGCAGGGACACATCGAGGGAAACAGCGGGACACAAAGGGGGACCCAGCGTTACACAGCGGGGACACAGCGGGACACAGCGGGGACACAGCGGGGGACACAGCGGGACAAAGCGGGACACAGTGGGGACAGAGTGGGACACAGCAGGGGACAGAGGGGACACACCGGTGGACAACGGGGACACAGCAGGACAGCGCGGGGGTCACAGTGGGAAACAGCGGGGACACAGGTGGACACAGGGGGCGACACAGAGGGACACAGCGGGACACAGCAGGACACAGCGGGGTACACAGTTGGGGACACAGCGGTAAACAGCGGGGGAAACAGTGGGACTCAGCTGGGGACACATCAAAGGACACAGCGGTTGACACAGCGGGGGAAACAGCGGGAAACAGCGGGGGACACGGCGAGGACACTTCAGGACACAGCGGGGTACACAGAGGCAGACACAGCGCTACACATCGGGACACAGCGGGGACACAGCGGGACACAGCGGGGACACAGCAGGACACAGCGGGGACCCAGCGGGGACACAGCGAGACACAGCGGGACACAGCGGGGGACACAGAGGCGGACACAGCAGAACACAGCGGGACACAGTGCGACACAGCGGGACACAGCTTGGACACAATGAGGAAACAGTGAGACACAGCGGGGAACACAGCGGGGTACACAGCGGGACACAGCGGGAC
>NW_012314308.1:0-2140 GCF_000151885.1 Dipodomys ordii | reverse complement strand
ATCCCCCGCTGTGTTCCGCTGTGTCCCCCTCTGTGTCCCGCTGAGTGCTGCTGTGTCCCCCTCTGTGTCCCCGCTCTATCCCGCTGTGTCCCCTGCTGTGTACCCGCTGTGTCCCCGCTGTGTCCCGTTGTGTCCTCGCTTGTCCCCTGCAGTGTTCTGTGGTGTCCGCCGCTGTGTCCCCCGTTGTGTCCCGCTGTGTCCCCCTTGTACCCCAGTGTGTCCTTGCTGTCCCCCGCTGTGTCACCCGCTGTGTTCCGCTGTTTCCCGCTGTGTCCCGCTGTGTCCCCGTTGTGTCCCCAACTGTGACACTGCTGTGTCCCTGTTGTGTCCCCCGCTGTGTCCCGCTGTGGCCCCTGCTGTTTCCCGCTGTGTACCTGCTCTGTCCCGCTGTGTCATGCTGTGTTCCCGCTTTGTTCCCTGCTGTGTCCTCTCTGTGTCCCACTGTGTCATCGTTGTGTCCTCCGCTGTGTCCCGCTGTGTCCCTCGCTGTGTCCCGCTGTGTCCCGCTTTGTCCCCCTTTGTGTTTCTCTGTGTCCACCGCTGTGTCCCCGCTGTGTCCCACTGTGTCCTCGCTTGTCCCCTGCTGTGTCCCGCTGTGTTCCCCGCTGTGTATTCCACTTTGTCCCGCTGTGTCCCCCTTGTCCCCCGCTGTGTCCCCGCTGACCCCTGCTGTGTCCCCCGCTGTGTACCCCGCTATGTCCCGCTGTGTCCACCCTGTGTCTTCCGCTATGTCCCGCTGTGTCCACCCTGTGTCTTCCGCTGTGTCCTGCTGTGTCCTAGCTGTGTCGCCCTCTTTTTCCCCCTGTGTCCCCGTTGTCCCCACGTGTGTCCCCGCTGTCCCCTGTTGTGTCCCCTGCTGTGTCCCGCTGTGTCACGGTGTGTCCCCACTGTCCCCAGTTGTGTCCCGCTGTGTCCCACTGTGTTCTCCACTGTGTCCCTCTGGGTCCCCCGCTGTGTCCCCGCTGTCACCCCAGTGTACCCGCTGTGTCCTGCTCAGTCCCTGATGTGTCCCGCTGTGTCCAGCTGTGTCCCCCGCTGTATCCCCGCTGTGTCCCTGCTGTGTACCTCTGTGTCCTGCTGTGTCCATGGGAAACATGCTGTGTCCCCCGCTGTGTCCCCGCTGTGTCACCGCTGTGTCACACTGTGTCCCCCACTGTGTCCCCCACTGTGTCCCCGCTTTGTCCCACTCTGTCCCTTGCTGTGTCCCCGCTGTGTCCCCCGTTGTTTCCCTCTGTGTCCCTGCTGTGTCCCGCTGTGTCCCGACTGTGTGCCCCTATGTCTTGCTGTGTCCCCTGTGTCCCCGATGTGTCCCCACTGTGTCACCGCTGTGTCCCACGTTGTGTCCCACTGTGTCCCCGCTGTGTCCCCGCTGTGTCACCTGCTGTGTCCCGCTGTGTCCCGCTGTGTTCCGCAGTGTCCCCGCTGTGTCCCAGCTGTGTCCCCCTATGTCCTGATGTGTCCCTCTGTGACCCCGCTGTGTCCCCTCTGTGTCCCGCTGTGTCCCGCTGTGTTCAGCTGTGTCCTCCGCTGTGTCCCCGCTGTGTCCCGCTGTATCCCCCGCTGTGTCCCGCTGTGTCCCCGCTGTGTCCACCTCTGTGTCCCCGCTGTGTCCCGCTGTGTCCAGCTGTGTCCCCCGCTGTGTCCTCGCTGTGTCCCGCTATGTCCAAGCTGTGTCCCCTCTTTGTCCCCCGCTGTGTCCCCACTGTGTCCCCCATGGTGCCCCGCTGTGTCCCCGCTGTGTCCCCCGCTGTGTCCAGCGCTGTCCCCCGCTATGTCCCGCTGTGTATCGCTGTGTCCAGCTGTGTCCCCGCTGTGTCCCCTGCTGTGTCCCGCTGTGTCCCCCGATGTGTCCCGCTGAGTCCCGCTATGGCCCCCGCTGTGTCCCCGCTGTGTCCCCGTTGTGTCCCGCTGTGTCCTTGCTTGTCCACTGCTGTGTCCCACTGTGTCCCCTGCTCTGTCCCCCGTTGTGTCCCGCTGTGTCCCCGTTGTCCCGAGGTGTGTCCTTGCTGTCCCTCGCTGTGTCCCCCACTGTGTCCCGCTGTGTCCCGCTGTGTTCCGCTGTGTCCCCGCTGAGTTTCCGCTGTATCCCCAAAGTGTACCGCTGTGTCCAGCTGTGTTCCGCTGAGTACCTGCTGTGTCC
>NW_012314307.1:0-2140 GCF_000151885.1 Dipodomys ordii | reverse complement strand
ACAGCGGGACACAGTGGGACACAGCAGGGGACCCAGCGGGTATCCCAGCGGGGGACCCAGCTAAGACACAGTGGGACACAGCTGGGGACACACCGAGGACACAGCGGGGGACACAGCGGGGGACACAGCGGGACACAGCGAGGAACAGCGTAGATACAGCGGGGACACAGCGTTACACAGCGTGGTACACAGCTGTGGATACAACGGGACACAGTGTGGGCACAGCGGGACACAGCGGGTCACAGTGGGACACAGCGGGGACAAAGCGTGAGACACAGCGGGGGACAGAGTGGGAGACAGCGGGGGACACAGCAGGGACACAGCGGGGACTCAGCGGGGTCACAGCGGGATACAGCGGGACACAGAGTGACACAGCGGGACACAGCAGAGGACACAGCGGGACACAGTGGAGGACAGAGCGACGACACAGAAGGACACAGAGGGGAAACAGGGGGACTCAGCAGGGTTACAGCAGGACACAACGGGACACAGCAGGACACAGCGTGACACAACGGGGACACAGCAGGGACACAGCAGGGACACAGCGGGGGACTCAGCGGGACAAAACGGGACACAGCGGGCGACACAGTAGGACAGAGCAGGGGACATAGTGGGGACAGAGAGGGACAACATGAATAACAGAGCAAGGACAGAGAGGGACCCAGCGGGACACAGCCTCGATACAGCGGAGATTCACAGCGTTACACAGCAGGTTACACAGCTGGGGACACAAAGGGACACAGTGGTGGACACAGCGGGACACAGCGGGACAGAGTGGGACACAGATGGGATAAAGCGTGAGACACAGCGGGGGACAGAGCGGGAGACAGCGGGGGACACAGTGAGGACACAGCGGGACACAGCGGGGACACAGTGGAGACACAGCTAGGACACAGCGGGACACATCGGGACACAGTGGGGACACAAAGGGGACTCAGCGGGGGAAACAGCGGGGGATAAAGCGGGACACCATGGGACACAGTGTGACACAGCAGGACACAGAGGGAACACTGCGTCGACACAGCGGGACAAAGCGGGGGACACAGCGGGACACAGCGGGGGACACAGCGGGGGACAGTGGAGACAAAGAGAGGACACAGCGGGACACAGCGGTGACACAGCTGGACACAACGGAGTACACAGCGGGACACAGCGGGCACAAAGCAGGGACAGAGCGGGACACAGCTGGACACAGCCGGACATAGCGGGGGACACAGCGGGACACAGAGGGGGACACAGCGTGAGACACAGCAAGACACATCAGAGACAAAGCTATACACAGCGGGGTACATAGAGGGACACAGCGGGGAAACAGCGGGGGACACAGCGGGACACAGCGGGGAACACAGCGAGGACACAGCAGGACACAGCGGGACACAGCGTCGATACAGCGAGGACACAGTGGGACACAGCGGGGTCCACAGCTGGGGACACAACGGGACACATCGGGGGACACATTGAGGACACAGCAAGACACAGCGGGGGACACAGGGGGGACACAGCGGGACACAGCGGGGGACACAGCGAGTACACATTTGGACACAGCGGGGACACCGCGGGACTCAGCGGGGGACACAGCAGTACACATCGGGACACAGCGGGACACAGCGGCGGACACAGAGGGGTACACAGCGGGACACAGCAGGACACAGCGGGACACAGCGGGGGACACAGCGGTGGACAGTGGAGACAAAGAGAGGACACAGCGGGACACAGCGGGGGACAGAGCATGAGACACAGCGAGACACATCAGAGACAAAGCTATACACAGCGGGGTACATAGAGGGACACAGCGGGGAAACAGCGGGGGACACAGCGGGACACAGCGGGGAACACAGCGAGGACACAGCAGGACACAGCAGGACACAGCGTCGATACAGCGAGGACACAGTGGGACACAGCGGGGTACACAGCTGGGGACACAACGGGACACAGCGGGGGACACATTGAGGACACAGCAGGACACAGCGGGGGACACAGGGGGGAAACAGCGGGACACAGCGGGGGACACAGCGAGTACACATTTGAACACAGCGGGGACACAGCGGGACTCAGCGGGGGATACAGCAGTACACAGCGAGACACAGCGATACACAGCGGAGCACAGCAGGGACACAGCGGGGGACAAAGCGGGACACAG
>NW_012314306.1:0-2140 GCF_000151885.1 Dipodomys ordii | reverse complement strand
GTTTTTGAAGGAGAAGCAGAACGAGAAGCAGAAGAAGAAGAAGAAAGAGAAGGATTAGGAGTAGGAGGAGCAGAAGCAGAATAAGAAGCAGAAAGAGAAGCAGAAGAAGAAGCAGAAGGAGAAACAGAAGAAGCAGAAGCAGGAGAAGCAGAAGCAGAAGAAACATAGGAAGGAGGCAGAAGGAGAAGCAGAAAGAGAAGAAACAGAAGGAAAAGCAGAAAGAGAAGCAGAAGAAGCAGCAGCAGGAGAAGCAGAAGCAGAAGAAGCAGAAGCAGAACCTGAAGCAGAAGGAGAGGCAGGAGAAGCAGAAGAAGCAGAATCTGGAGAAGCAGAAGGAGAAGCAGAAGCAGAAAGAGAAGCAAAAGCAGAAGGAGAAGCAGAAGGGGAAGCAGAAGAAACAGAAGAAGCAGAGGCAGTAGCAGAAGAAGCAGAAGATGCAGAAGCAGAAGGAGAAGCAGAAGGAAAAGCAGAAGAACGAGAAGGAGAAGGAGTAAGAGAAACAAGGAGAAGCAGAAAGAGAAGCAGAAGAAGGAGCAGGAGAAGGAAAAGCAGCAGGAGAAGCAGAATGAGCAGCAGAAGGAGAAGCAGAAGCAGAAGCAGAAGCAGAAGAAGAAGCAGAAGAAGGAGAAGCAGAAGGAGAAGCATAAAGAGAAACAGAAAGAGAAGCAAGAGAAGCAGAACAGGAGAAGCAGAATCAAAAGAAATAGAAGAAGGATAAGAAGCAGAAGCAGAAAGAGAAGCAGAAACAGAAGGAGAAGCAGAAATAGAAGCAGAAGAAGCTGAAGAAGCAGAAGCAGAACCTGAAGCAGAAGGAGAAGCAGGAGAAGCAGTAGAAGCAGAATCTGGAGAAGAAGGAGAACCAGAAGGAGAAGCACAAGCAGAAAGAGAAGCAAAAGCAGAAGGAGAAGCAGAAAGAGAAGCAGAAGAAACAGAAGAAGCAGAAGCAGTAGCAGAAGAAGCTGAAGATGCAGAAGCAGATAGAGAAGCAGAAGGAATAGCAGAATAACGACAAGGAGAAACAGAAGGAGAAGAAGAATGAGAAGCAGAAGGAGAAGCAGGAAAAACAGAAGAAGCAAAAACAGACGGAGAAGCAGAAGAAGGAGAAGCAGAAGCAGAAGAAGAAGCAGAAGGCAAAGCACAAGCAGAAGGAGATGCAGAAGGAGTAGCAGGAGAAGCAGAAGAAGCAGAAGCAGAAGGAGAAGAAGAAGGAGAAGAAGCAGAATCAGAAGAAGCAGAAGGAGAAGTAGAAAGAGAAGCCGACGAAGAGAAGCAGAACGAGAAGCAGGAAAGCAGAAGAAGCAGAGCGGGAGAAGCAGAAGAAGAAGAAACAGAAGAAATAGAAGGAGCAGAAGCAGAAGGAGAAGCAGAAAGAGAAGCAGGAAAAGCAGAAGAAGCAGAGGCAGGAGAAGCAGAAGCAGAAGAAACAGGAGAAGGACAAGAAGCAGAAGCAGAAGGAGAAGCAGAAACAGAAGGAGAAGCAGAAAGAGAAGGAGGGGAAGCAGAAGAAGCAGAAGCAGGAGAACCAGAAGCATAAGAATCCGAAGAAGCAGAAGCAGAACCTGAAGCAGAAGGAGAAGCAGGAGAAGCAGAAGAAGCAGAATCTGGAGAAGCAGAATGAGAAGCTGAAGGAGAAGCAGAAGCAGAAAGAGAATCAAAAGGAGAAGGAGAAGCGGAAGAAACAGAAGAAGCAGAAGCAGTAGCAGTTGCAGCAGAAGCAGAAGGAGAAGCAAAAGTAAAAGCAGAAGAACGAGAAGGAGAAGGAGAAACAGAAGGAGAAGCAGAAGGAGAAGCAGAAGAAGCAGAAGGAGAAACAGAAGCAGAAGAATCAGCAGAAGGAGAAGCAGAAGCACAAGAAGATGCAGAAGGAGAAGCAGGAGAAGCAGAAGAAGCAGAAGCAGAAGGAGAAGGAGAAGTAGGAGAAGGAGAGTGAAGAGCCGCAGAAGCAATAGGAGAAGCAGAAGGAGAAGCAGAAGCAGAATGAGAAGCAGAAAGAGAAGCAGTAGAAGAAGAAGAAGCAGGAAAAGCAGAAAGCAGCAGAAGAGAAGAGAGATGAGAGAGAGAGAGAGAGAGAGAGAGAGAGAGAGAGAGAGAGAGAGAGAGAGACGAGAGAGAGAGAGAGAGAGAGAGAGAGAGAGAGAGA
>NW_012314305.1:0-2140 GCF_000151885.1 Dipodomys ordii | reverse complement strand
CGGCTTCTCCTGCTTCTGCTTCTTGTGCTTCTCCTGCTTCTCTTTCTGCTTCTCATTCCGCTTCTGCTTCTCCTTCTGCTTCTGCTTCTCCTCCTTCTCCTTCTGCTTCTCCGTCTCATTCTCCTTCTCCTTCAATTTCTCCTTCTTGTGCTTCTCATTCTGCTTCTGCTTCTCCTGCTTCTGCTTCTTCTGTTTCTCCTTCCGCTTCTCTTTCTGCTTCTCTTTCTGCTTCTCATTCCGTTTCTGCTTCTCCTTCTGCTTCTGCTTCTCCTCCTTCTCCTTCTCCTACTTCTGCTTCTCCTTCATCTTCTGCTTCTTATGCTTCTCCTGCTTCTCCTTCTGCATCTCCTTCTGCTTGTGCTTGTCCTTATGCTTCTTCTTCTGCCTCTGCTTCTCCTTCTCCTTCTTTTGCTTCTCCTTTTGCTTCTGCTTCTTCTGCTTTTCCTGCTTCTCCGTCTGATTCTGCTTCTTTTGCCCTTCCTGATTCTCCTTCTGCTTCTCCTTCTTCTTCTCCTTCTGTTTCTCCTTCTCCTTCTCGTTCTTCTGCTATTCCTTCTGCTTCTCTTTCTGCTTCTGCATCTTCAGCTTCTTCTGCTACTGCTTCTGCTTCTCCTTCTGCTTTTGCTTCTCTTTCTGCTTCTGCTTCTCCTTCTGGTTCTCCTTCTTCTTCTCCAGATTCTGCTTCTTCTGCTTCTCCTTACGCTTCAGGTTCTGCTTCTGCTTCTTCGGCTTCTTCTGCTTCTATTTCTGCTTCTCCTTCTGTTTCTGCTTCTCTTTCTGCTTCTTCTCCTTCTTCTATTTCTTCTGCTTATGCTTCTCCTGCTTCTCCTGCTTCTCCTTCTGTTTCTCTTTATTCTTATCCTTCTGCTACTCCTTCTCCTTCTCCTTCTTCTGCTTCTCCTTCTGCTTCTACTTCTGCTTCTGCTTCTCCTTCTGCATGTTCTTCTCTTTTAATTTCTCCTTCTTCTGCTTTTCATTCTGCTTCTGCTTCTCCTGCTTCTGCTTCTTCTGCTTCTCCTTCTCCTTCTCCTTCTCTTTCTGCTTCTGCTTATCCGTCTGTTTCTCCTACTCCTAATCCTTCTCTTTCTCCTTCTCCTTCTTCTTCTTCTGCTTTTCCTGCTTCTTCTTCTTCTGCTTCTTCTTCTTTTTCTGCTTTTTCAGTTTTTTCGGGTTCAGCTTCTGCTTCTTCTGCTTCTCCTTCTGCTTCTGTTTCTCCTTCTGCTTCTGCTCTTCTCCTTCTTCTGTTTCTTCTGCTTATGCTTCTCCTGCTTCTCCTTCTTCTGCTTCTCCTACTTCTCCTTCGGCTTTTCCGTCTCATTCTCCTTCTACTTCAATTTCTCCTTCTTGTGCTTCTCATTCTGCTTCTGCTTCTGCTTCTCCTGCTTCTGCTTCTTCTGTTTCTCCTTCTGCTTCTCCTTCTGCTTCTCTTTCTGCTTCTAATTCTGCTTCTGCTCCTCCTACTCCTAATCCTTCTCTTTCTCCTTCTTATTCTTCTGCTTCTCCTTCTGCTTCTGCTTCTTCTGCTTGTTCTGTATCTTCTGCTTCTGCTTTTCCAGCTTCTGATGCTTCTGCTTCTCCTTCTGCTTCAGGTTCTCCTTCTGCTTCTTCAGCTTCTTCTGTTTCTTCTGCTTCTGCTTCTCCTGCAACTGCTTCTTCTGCTTCTGTTTCTATTTCTGCTTCTCCTTCTGCTTTTGCTTCTCCTTCTGCTCCTTCTCCTTCTTCTGTTTCTTCTTCTTCTTCTTCTGCTTCTCCCGCTTCTGCTTCTTCTGCTTCTCCTGATTGTCCTTCTGCTTCTGCTTCTCCTTCTCCCTCTTCTGCTTCTCTTTCTGCTTCTGCTTCTTCTGATTCTCCAACTTCTCCTTGTGTTTCTGCTTCTCTTTCTGCTTCTGCATCTCCTTCTGCTTCACCTTCTGCTGCTCCTTCTCCTTCTTCTGTTTCTCCCTCTGCTTCTATTTCTGCTTCTTATGCTTCTTCTTTTTCTTCTGCTTCTGCTTCTCCTGCTTCTGCTTCTTATGCTTCTACTGCTTCTTCTTCTGGTTCTGCTTCTTCTGCTTCTACTTCTCTTTCTGCTTCTGCTTCTCCTGCTTGTTTTTCTGCTTCTTCTGCTGCTTCTCCTTCTGCTGCTTCTTTACTACTCCTT
>NW_012314304.1:0-2140 GCF_000151885.1 Dipodomys ordii | reverse complement strand
CTGTTGTGTCCCCAGCTGTGTACCCCGTTGTGTCCCGCTGTATCGACGCTGTGTCCCACTGGGTCCCGCTGTTTCCTTCCTGTGTTGCCCGCGGGGTCTCACTGTGTCCCCGCTGTATCGACGCTGTGTCTCCGCTGTGTCCTGCTGTGTCCCGCTCTGTCCTCGCTGTGTCCCCTGCTGTGTCCCGTTGTGTCCCCAGCTGTGTCCCCTGCTATGTCCCGCTGTGTCTACTGCTGTGTCCACGCTGTGTCCCGCTTTGTCTTGCTGTGTCCCGATGTGTCCTCTCTGTGTCCCCCGCTATGTGCCGCTGTGTCCTCGCTGTGTCCCCTGCTGTGTCCTGCTGTGTCCCCATTGTGTCCCCCGCTGTGTCGTGCTGTGTCCCGCTGTGCCCCCGCTGTGTCCGCCGCTGTGTCCCGCTGTGTCCTCGCTGTGTCCCCCGCTGTCTGCCGCTTTGTCCCAGCTGTGTCCCTAGCTGTGTAGCGCTGTGTCCCGCTGTGTACCCCGCTGTGTCCCACTATGTTCCCGCAGTGTCCCCGCTGTGTCCCGCTGTGTCCCTCTGTGTCCTCGCTGTGTCCCCCGCATTGTCCCGTTGTGTACCCAGCTGTACACCCCGCTGTGTCCCGCTGAGTCCCCGCTGTAACGACGCTGGGTCCCGCTGGGTCCCGCTATGTCTTCCCTGTGTTCCCCGCTGTGTCCCGCTGTGTTCCCCGCTGTGTCCCGCTGTGTCCCCAGCTGTGTCCCCCGCTGTGTCCCGCTGTGTTCCCGCTGTATCGACGCTGTGTCCCGCTTGATCCCGTTGTGTCCTCTCTGTGTTCCCCGCTTTATCCTGCTGTGTACCCCTCTGTGTCCCTCGCTGCGTCCCGCTGTGTCCCGATGTGTACTGCTGTGTCCTCGCTGTGTCCCCCACTGTGTCCCGCTGTGTCCCTCCTGTGTCCCCCGCTGTGTCCCTGTGTGTCCCGCTGTGTCCCCCGCTGTGTTCCCCGCTGTCTACCGCTGTGTGCCCCGCAGTGTCAGTGCTGTGTACCGCTGTGTCCTCGCTGTGTCCCCCGCTGTCTCCCGCTCTGTACCCCGCTGTGTCTCAAGCTTTGTCCCTGCTGCGTCCCACTGTGTCCCGCTGTGTCCCGCTGTGCCCCCACTGTGTCCCGTTGTGTTCACAGCTGTGGACCACGCTGTGTAACGCTGTGTCCCCGCTGTATCGACGCTGTGTCGCCCTGGGTCCCGCTGTGTCCTCGCTGTGTTCCCCGCTGTGTCCCGGTGTGTCAGCCACTGTGTCCCGCTGTGTCTACGGCTGTGTCCCTGCTGTGTCCCGCTGTGTCCTCGCTGTGTCCTCGCTGTGTCCCACGCTGTGTTCCGCTATGTCCTCGCTTTTTTCCCCGCTGTGTCCCGCTGTGTCCCTGCCATATCGACGCTGGGTTCAGCTGGGTCCCGCTGTGTCCTCCCTGTGTCCCCCGCTGTGTCCCGCTGTGTCCCCCGCTGTGTCCCTGCTGTGTCCCCGCTGTGTCCTGGTGTGTCCCTCTGTGTACTGCTGTGCCCCGCTGAGTCCCGCTGTGTCCCCGCTGTGTCCCAATGTGTCCTCGCTATGTCCCCCGCTGTGTCCCGCTGTGTCCTCCCTGTGTCCCCCGCTGTGTCCCGGTGTGTCCCTCTGTGTCCCCCGCTGTGTCCCCCGCTATGTCTCGCTGTGTCCCCCGCTGTGTCCCACTCTGTCCTTGCTGTGTCCCCCGTTATGTGCAGCTGTGTCCTCGCTGTGTCCCCGGCTGTTTCCCGCTGTGTCCTGCTGTGTCACGCTGTTTTCCCGCTGTGTCACCGCTGTTTCCCTCTGTGTACCCCGCTGTGTCCAGCTTTGTCCCCGCTGTGTCTCGCTGTGTCCCACACTCTGTCCCCCACTGTGTCCCGCTGTGTCCCCCGCTGTTTCGCATTGTGTCCCCCACTGTGTCCCGCTGTGTCCCCGCAGGTTCCCCTCTGTTTCCCACTGTATCCCGGTGAGATTAGAGAAGTCATAACTGAGGGTCTGCTACGAATTCCAATATTAATGTCCGGCATTCGCACATCCCGGAAAACCTAACTTCCGACTATGAAAGGTTTTATGGCCTCTTTATTATAGTAATATCTGCGACACTCTTACTCCTACATTGTCAATATA
>NW_012314303.1:0-2140 GCF_000151885.1 Dipodomys ordii | reverse complement strand
ACAGCGGGACACAGCGGGGACACATTGGGACACATTCGGGGAAACAGCGGGACTCAGTGGGGGAAACAGTATTACACAGCGGGACACAGCGGGACACAGCGGGGACAGAGCAGGGACACAACGGGGGACACAGCGGGACACAGCGGGACACAGTGGGGGACTAAGGGGGACACAGCAGGGGACACAGATGGGTACACAGCAGGACACAGCGGGGAACACAGCAAGGTCAAAACGTTATACAGCGGGGGACACAATGAGGACACAGCAGAACACAGCGTGCGACACAGCGAGGACACAGCGCGACACAGCGGGACACAGTGGGACACAACGGGGACACAGGGAGGACACAGCGGGACACAGCGGGGGACACAGCGGGACACAGCTGGAGACACAGCAAGGACACAGCGGGACACAGCGGGTCCCAGCAGGGACACAGCGGGACAAAGTGGAACACAGTTTGGGACAGAGTGAGGACACAGCGGGGACTCACCAGGGGACACAGTGGGGGACAAAGCGGGACACAGCGGGGGACACAGGGAGGACACAGCGGGGACACAGCGGGGACTCACTGGGGGACACAGCAGGGGACAAAGCGGGACACCAAGGGACACAGTGTGACACAGCGGGACACAGCGGGGTACACAGCTGGGGACACAACGGGAAACAGCGTGGGAAACAGTGGGACACAGCGGGGACAAAGAGGGAGACAGAGCGGGGGACAGAGCGGGACACAGCGGGGAAACAGCGGGGAGTCAGGGGGGGACACAGAGGGACAAAGGTGGTCACAGCGGTACACAGCGGCAACACAGAAGGGACACAGCGGCAGACACAGCTGGACACAGTGGGACACAGCGGGGACAAAGCGGGACAAAGCGGGGGACACAGCGGGGACACAGCGCGGGACACAGCGGGGGACACAGGGAGGGACACAGCGGGACACAGCGGGACACAGTGGGACACAGCGGGACACAGAGTGGGACACAGCGGGACACAGCGGGGGACACAGCGAAACACAATGCAGGACAGAGCGTGGGACACAGCGAGACACAGCGGGGACCAAACTGGACACAGCGGGGTACACAGCAGGACACAGCGAGTCCCAGCAGGGACACAGCAGGACACAGCGGGGGAAACAGCGGGACACAGCGGGGGACACAGCGAGGACACAGCGGGATACAGCAGGGGACACAGCGAGGACACAGCAGGACATAGTGGGGAAACAGCGGGACTCAACGAGGACACAGCAGTGGATACAGTGGGATACAGCGGTGGACACAATGGGACACAGCGGAGGACACAGCGGGACACAGCGGGGACACAGCCGTACTCAGCGTGGGACACAGCAGTACACAGCGGGACACAGCGGGACACAGCGGGATACAGCGGGGGACACAGCGGGACACCGAGTGGGACACAGAGGGGTACACAGTGGGACACAGCTGGGAACACAGCGAGGACAAAGCGGGACCCAGCGGGTACACACCTGGGGACACAAAGGGACACATCGGGGGACACAGCGAGGACACAGTGGAACACAGCGTGGGACACAGCGAGGACACAGCGGGACACAGCAAGGACACAGCAGTAGACACAGCAGGACACAGCCGGGGACACAGCGGGATACAGCAGGGGACACAGCGAGGACACAGCGGGACACAGCGTCGATACAGCGGGGACACAGCGGGACACAGCAGGGTACACAGCTGGGGACATATCGGGACACAGAAGGGTACACAGCGAAGACACAGCGGAACAGAGTGTGGGACACAGCGAGGACACAGAGGGACACAGTGTGAAACAGCGGGGACACAGCAGCGACACAGCAGGGACACAGCGGGGAACACAGCGGAACCCAACGTGAAACAGTGGGGGACACAGCAGGACACAGCGGGACCCAGTGGGACACAGCATCGATACAGCGGGGACACAGCGTTACACAGCGGGTTACACAGCTGGGGACACATAGGGACACAGTGGGGGACACAGCGGGACACAGCAGACACAGTGGGACACAGGGGGGACAAAGCATGAGACACAGCGGGGGACAGAGCGGGAGACAGAGTGGGACACAGCGAGGACACAGCGGGACACAGCGGGGGCACAGCGGGGACTCAGCGTGGGACACAGCGTGGGACAAAGC